>NC_142435.1:90887000-91188083 GCF_059453495.1 Arachis ipaensis
ACATTGGATTAGGTTGGGGGTTGGATGGATATTGTGACATTTAATCCTACCAATACTTTGATCTATGAATGTGTGTGGTATAATCAGTGACCAAACTTCATCTCTTCCCATGAGCAATTAAATCAAGGAATTGGGAAATTGTTCAAGCTTTGAGAGATTGGATTGCCAAGGAATTGGGATCCAATCACTTAAGATTGCCAAGGAGATCAATGAATGCATTGATTGAGGAAGAGATGAGAATGAACTTGATTTGGAGGATTGCAATATCTCTTGATCCCAATGTTCATTTTATTTTTAGTTCTTACATTTACTTTTCTTGCCATTTTACTTTTCTGCACTTTATTGCTTTTCCTTTCTTTTCTGTCAATTTACAATTCCTGCTGCTCATCATCCAAATCTGAACCGTCTGACTAGGATAATTAATCAACTATTGATTGCTTAATCTGTTAATCTCTGTAGGATTCGACCTCACTCTTTTGTGAGTTATTACTTGACGACAATTCGGTATACTTGCCGAAGGGAGATTTGTTGAGAGACAAGTTTCTGTGCATCAAGTTTATGGCGCCATTGCCGGGGATTAACTGTGATTAACAAACTACCGGTTGATTGATTTACTAGATTAGACACTTTTCTTTTGTCTTTGTTTTCTTTTGTTTCTTATTTTCTTTTGCTAACTAACTATTTGTGATATTGCTTCACTAAGAATCCCTCATTTATTACAATGGAGATTCAAATTTCTTTTGGTGATTATTGTTTGAGACAGAGCTTTTTGCAGGAAAGAAAGGAGCATTCATCATATTTTAGTCAATCAAATTTCATGGGAAACTCTCCACCACCACAGAATGATTCACTTTACTATGCTCATGGTGGGTGGAAGTATCAAGAACATGAAATGGGGTACTTTCCAGAGCCACAAAATAGTCCATATTTTGGTGAAATTGATCACTACTCAAGTTGTGGCTCGGAAGATCAAAATCAAAGATATTTCACTCATTCATACCCCATTCATCAAGAGCCATCACCTCTCAATTATCCAACCTCACCTCCAAGTTTTACGTGCCTAAATTCTTCATCACTTGGGTATACCTCAGCACAAAATTCTGTCCCAAATCCATACAATTCATTTCACCATCCACAAAACTCAATCCACTACCCACAAGAGTCATACCACTTTCAGAACACACAATCATAAAACAACCAATTCCATTCACAAGCCAAGCCCAACCAACCATTACAACCTACCCAACCTCCTTTAGATAGACTTGATAGGATGGAACTCATCATTGAAGAACTCAAAAAAAGTAGAGAAGAAGAGAGACTCACTAGGATAGAACTCCTCCTTGAAGAAATGATAAAGACAAACAAAGAGGAGAAAATAGAAAAAAGAGACCATGAAGAAAAATTGAGACAGAATGCACAACTCTATTCTGAAGAATAATTCATTGAAGAGCTGAGATTACAAAGAGAGACCACTTCACTCTCTCCAGAAATAGAGGAGTTCATTCAAAGGTCAAGAACAAGGGAGGAATCAGAAGAATAAGAAAAAGAGGTAGCCATACAAAGTGAGATTCATATGAAGAAGGAGGAGGCTGTGAGAGTATATAAGCCCAAAGCTCCATACCTACAGAGGCTACTAAGGGTGACAAAGAAACATGCAAACTCACTCCCAAAAGGCTCAATGCAACATCATGTAGAAGAAAGGGAGGAAGTCAATCAAGGGAGTCCACACTACTCCAACGAAATAGAGAGTTGCATCAAGGATGAGTTCATTGAACCACCAATTCAAGAAGCTCTTGATGAAAAGGATGTTCCAACCATCATACAACATCCAAGTACTGAAATCAAGGTGGTGAAGGCAATTAACATGAGCACTAAAAAAGGATGGTGTCCAAGAAAAGAAGGACAATATCCATGAAGAAGAAAAGGTCAACCAAAAGCCATCCCACCCCTACCCCAACAAGCAAGTTTACTCAAGCTAACAACAGAAGAAGGCTTGCTGGGGAGAGGCACTCAAAACAAGGGGCATTAACTAGCTCCTCTTTCCTCTTGAGGTCATTCCTCTTAACAAACTAGAAGAAGAGGAAGAAATTCATGAACAACATGTCAAGCTAATGACATTAAAAGAGCACTTGTTGGGAGGCAACCCAACCGTAGGTAACATTTTATTTCCTTGCTTAGTTTACTTTCAATAATTTGGCATATGATTGCATTCTAAGTTTGGTGTTGCCATGCAACAATTTGATTTTCAATCTTCACTGGGTACTTGCAACATTCTAAATTGAGAATGTCACACTAAGTTTGGTGTTGCCACTTATCTTTCATGCAAGGTACCAAGCACACCACTTATTAATGCAATCAAAATATCTCTGTTTGTATCTCTTGTGCCTTTATTGTATCCTTAATCTTGCTTGCTGAAACACATGCATACTCACACTTCATTCTAAGATATTCATGATCCATCATAGACCCCATCACCACTGTTTTAATTGTTGCTTGAGTATAAGCAATTATTCTAAGTCTAGTGTGGGAAGGGGAAGAATAGGAGGAAAAGGGCAACAACAACGAAGATGAACTACAAGGTGGTAAAGTTTCTTTTTCCTCTTACTTATTTTCAGCACTTTAAATTGCATGATTGTCTTCTATTTTCTGTGTATGCATGTGTGATTACTTCGTGTGAATAAGCATAATTTGATATTTGATTTGTAACATGTTGCTATGATATCATGATTATCATCTTGAATTTTACTTGCACCCAATATCTCTAAGAATTCAACAAGGAAATCATTCTTTTGAAAGGAAAATGTTGAAGAATTTTATAAATCTTAGGGCAAGCAAAAGATTAAGAGGAGTGGAGGTTCTGATTGTATGATGGTGTATTGAGGTTGCATGTTTGTGAGACAGGAAATAAAATTTAGAGAAGTATTATGGAATTTCTCAAACATCTATTGATCCAAGAAGCAGCAACAAAAGAAAACAAAAGAAAAAGAAAAACAAAGAACTAGCCCAAGGCTCTGAGCATCAATTACTAGAAAAAAAAGAAAGAAACAAGAACTCAAAGAGTTATTGTCCTAGTTAAATGCTTGTGGTGGATTTGTGTCAAAGAGTGAGGCTTGAGCAAGTATATCCTAAGGGGTGCTTCAACACCTAATACCTTAGACCAACTGGTTTGGGAGTATTGATTGAAAGCTTATCTTAAAAAGCCACTTTGAGACATGATACCTAGAGTCGAGGCCAAGATACAAAAAGAAAAGAAAACTGCTAGAAAATAAGTGCTGCTTCAAAGGTGACAATCTATAAAGAGGATTCCATAATATCATTTGAATGAAAGTCCTAAGATCTAAGACTTCCAAAATGTAAGGACTAATGAGCACTGGAATCCTTGCATAAGCATACAAATTAGAGTTAACCCCACTGTCACTTTTTCACTTCACCCACTAAGGCATCATAAGCAATTCTTCAATGCATTCCAATTAAGAGAATTCTTTGTGCATAGTTCTTTTCTTGCTTGGGGACAAGCAAGATTTAAGTTTGGTGTTGTGATGCCAGGGCATCTTCGCTAGTTTTACTAGCCATTTTTTGTATGCTTTAGGTTGGTTTCATGCATTTTCTTAGGAAATAAGCAAGTATTTGGTTGAAAATGCATTCATACCATGATTCAAGCAAACATTGTGAATTTTGAATGATTTCATGAGAATTATGCATGAATTGAATGATAAAATGGATGATGCATGATCTCATGATTAAGAGCAAGACTTTGATGTACTTTGTTTGATTGATTTCAGGTAACAAGAAGCAGAGAAGAGCCACATTAGTGGCTACGTTAGTGCCACTAACGTGGCCATTAAAGTGGAAGGAAGGAAAGCTTGGAAAGTTAGTGAGAACATTAACGCCACTAACGTTAGCGAAGGGCAAGAAGACCCACGTTAGTGGCCACGTTAGCTCCACTAACGTGGGCACTAACGTGGAAGAAGAGGAGAAGCCTCAACATTAGTGAGAAAGTTAATGGTATTAACGTGGAAGAAAGGAGGCACCTGTGAAAGTTAGTGGAAAAAGTGAACGCCACTAACATTTGTGAAGCCAAGAAGACCCACGTTAATAGCCATGTTAGTTACACTAACGTGGGCATTAACGTGGAAGAAAGGAGGCAGCTGTGAAAGTTAGTGAAAAAGTGAACGCCACTAACGTTTGTGAAGCCAAGAAGACCCACGTTAATGGCCACGTTAGTTACACTAACGTAGGCATTAACGTGGAAGAAAGGAGGCAGCTGTGAAAGTTAGTGGAAAAAGTGAACGCCACTAACGTTTGCGAAGCAGAGAAGGCCTACGTTTGTGGCCACGTTAGTTACACTAACGTGGACACTAACGTGGGCAAAATCTCACCCGGCAACCTGACCATGCCATCTTCAAACAAGGATAACTTGAGCCACAAAGCTCTAAATGAGGTGATTTCAGTGGCATTGGAAAGTAAGATTCAAGAGCTTTCCAAGCATATATGGCACTACATGATGGACACTAAATTTGAGGGAAAAAACCTGCCCCGAAAGTGCAAAGATGAACATGGTATCAACCTATAGTAAGGCCAGCTGACCTCTTCACTTTCCAAGAAGTGTAACTCGAGTTGTAGAGCTCCAAATGATGCGCTTTCAAAGGTGTTGGAAAGTAGAGATCCAGGGCTTTCCAACAATATATAATAGTATGGGATGGACATTAAGTTTAAGCTCCAGAACTGGCAATATTAACCCCCTGGACGCGGACGTTATAATAGTATGAGGTGATTCCAGTTGCTTTAGAAAGCTGACATTCAGAGCTTTCCAACGATATATAATACTCTATAGTGGGCATGAAATTGGAGCACAAACCAGAGGCATCTTTTAAGCCCCAAAAACACCAACTGGGTAGCAAGTGTGACGTTAGCCACACTAACTTCAGCACTAACGCCACACTTGTAGCGTTAGTGTGGCTAACGTTAGCACTGACATTAGCACCTGTACCTCAACTTGATTCACTTACAAGGACCACCCAATCTCAAGGAAGCAAGCCCACAAGTGTCAACCAATCAAGGTCACAAGAAGCATCTAGAATAGGAATTTTCATTTAATTGTAATTTACTTTTACTTTCGTTTCATTTTGTAATTTAGGAGAGCCTATATAAAGGCCTTAGTTTTTACATTCAAGGAATTCTGGATCCGGGGGATTGAAGAGGGGTCTTCGGACTCCCTCCCCTCACACACTTTTCCTTCTCTTTCATTTTTTTGTACTTATCATTTATGAATTTTGAAGTTTCAATTTTAGTTTTAATCTTCATCTTTACTTTTCTGCACTTTCTTTCTTTTTTATTTTGGTAGAGCAATGATCAACTAACTCTTTTCATTGGGTTAGAGAGCTCTATTGTGATTCAATGGATCAATTGTAGTTCTTATTCTTCTTCTTCTTTCTTTTCTCTTGATTTTACTAGAGAGCTTTCGATCTTCATCCAATTGGGTAATTGTCTCGGAAGAGAAATTGCTCATACTTGGATTTCCTCTAAACCTTGGAAGAGGAATGAGGAGATCATGTTAGAAATGCTCTCTCACATTGGATTAGATTGGAGGGTTGGATGGATATTGTTACATTTAATCCTACCAATACTTTGATCTATGAATGTGTGTGGTATAATCAATGACCAAACTTCATCTCTTCCCATGAGAAATTAAATCAAGGAATTGGGAAATTGTTCAAGCTTAGAGAGATTGAATTGCCAAGGAATTGGGATCCAATCACTTAAGATTGCCAAGTAGATCAATGAATGCATTGATTGAGGAAGAGATGAGAATGAACTTTATCCGGAGAATTGCAATATCTCTTTATCCCAATGTTCATTTTATTTTTAGTTCTTACATTTACTTTTCTTGCCATTTTACTTTTCTGCACTTTATTGCTTTTCCTTTCTTTTCTGTCAATTTACAATTCCTGCTGCTCATCATCCAAATCTGAACCGTCTGACTAGGATAATTAATCAACTATTGATTGCTTAATCCGTTAATCTCTGTGGGATTCGACCTCACTCTATTGTGAGTTATTACTTGACGACAATTTGGTATACTTGCCGAAGGGAGATTTGTTGAGAGACAAGTTTCCGTGCATCAGCAGTCTTATGAATTCAAAATAAACAAACTCAATCTGTAGGAAGAAATGTAATTCAGGTTGAATAATGTGAAAACAGCATTAAACAGTAATGAACAACATATGAGCAGCATCAATAGCATAGCATTTTCAAAATTGCAAAACAGATAAAGCAAGCAGCAAGAACGGTGCAATTATCAGACCTAAATCCACTAACCACATCTGATAAACCTCATTTGTAGGGTTTAGCTTGTATTGACTTTAGGGAATTTTATGACCTTTTACCCACATTTATCCAATGAAATAGCATGGTTTTTGTTATTCTCATTTAATTGTGCTTAAGAGTGAAAACATGCTTTTCAGGTTTTAACATGGCTAAATTTAATTCACTTTGATTCCATTAGATGCCTTGATGTGTTTGTTAAGTGATTTCAAGTTTATGAGGCAAAGATTGGATCAAGGAAATGAAGGAAAAGCATGTAAAAATGGAGAACTCATGAAGAAATGAAGGAATCGCAAAAGCTATCAAGCCGACTTCTTTGCACTCAATTAACCATAACTTGAGCTACAGAAGTCCAAATGATGCAGTTCTAGTTGCGTTGGAAAGATAACATCCGGGGCTTTGAAATGATATAAGATTTGCCATAGTTGCATCGCGGATAGGGGTGTGCATGCGCACGATACGCATCCACACTGATGGGTGCACATGGTTCACTTAATGCAACTCGTGGCCAGCAATTTTAGAAGCCTTGTGGGCCCAATCCAACTCATTTCTGATGCTATTTAAGCCAAGGATTGAAGGAGAATTAAGATACTTGGACCATTAGTCATAGTTTAAGTGTTAGGATTAATTTAGAGTTAGTTTTAGAGAGAGAAGCTCTCACTTCTATCTAGGATTAGAATTAGGATTAGGTTTCGTTCTTAGATCTAGGTTTCAATTCATGCCTTCTTCTACTTTTGATTCGCAATTCTTGTTGTTACATTCATCTTCCTCCATTCTTTTATTGTAATCTCTTCTATTTTGTTTCCATGCTTTGTTGTAGATCTACTTTTGTTCCTTCTCTTCTCTTTCAATTCAATTAGAGGTAATTCATAATAATTGTGTTCCTTTTGATTGTTGTTATTGATTTCTTACATTCAATTGTTGTTAGATTCTATTTTTGTTATCAATTTACTATGCTTCCCTTTATGCCTTCCAAGTGTTTGATGAAATGCTTGGTTGGATTTTAGTATAGATTTTGTTCCTCTTGGCTTTGGTAGAGTAATTAGTGACGCTTGAGTTATCTAATTCTTTTGTTGATTGATAATTAGAAGTTGCTAATTGATTTGGATACCACTAAAGCTAGTCTTTCTCTCGGGAGTTGGCTAGGACTTGTGGAATCAAGTTGATTCATCCACTTGACTTTCCTCCATGTTTAGGGGTTAACTAAGTGGTAGCAATGGACAATTGTGGTCAAAATTGAGGAAGATAACTAGGATAGGACTTCTAGTTCTCATATCATGCCAAGAGCTTTATTAGTTGTTAGTTTATTTTCTTTGCCATTTATATTTCTTGTCTAAAACCTCAAAAACCCCAAAACATACCTTATAACCAATAACAAGGACATTTTATTGCAATTCCTAGGGAGAACGACCCGAGGTTCAATACTTCGGTTTATAAATTTAGGGGTTTGTTACTTGTGACAAACAAAATTTTTGTATGAAAGGATTAGTGTTGGTTTAGAAACTATATTGCAACGAGCTTTCATTTGTGAAATTCTAAACCGTTAAAAGCCCTTTCATCAACATCTTAGCTACCTAACCACCTAAAATCCACTATGAACATGCATCTCTAACTATCCTAATTCTAATAAAATGTAACTAAGCTAATTAATCTAATTTAACAGAAGTAGAATATGAGTTTGCAGAGACAGCGGCAGTGAAACCTGGAGGTGGTGTGATACTAGGATTAGGGAAAGGAGAAAGAGGGTTGGTGTTTGCCAGAAGCGGGACGGCGCGGCGGCTCTGCGGCGGCACAAGGAGGTACAGTCGGTTCTGGGGGTGGTGCGGTGGTGGCGGACTTGGTGTGGGCGGTGAGGCAGGGTTGAGAGAGGGAAGAGAAGGGAGAAAAGAAAAGGAGGGAGGGGGTGATGGTGGCGGCGTGGTCGTTGATGGTGGCGGCTAGGCTGGTTCGGTGATGGCGGAGGCAGGGGAGGGAGGGGGAAGGAAGGGGAAGAAGAGGAAGAGAGGGGGGAAAGAGGGGGTGAGGGCGTTGTGGTGAGGGATAGAGATGGCGGCGGCGCGGTGGCTGGTTCGGTGGTGGTGGTTAGGTGGTTGTAGAGGGGGAGAGGAGAAGACTGTAAGGGAAGGGGGAGAAAAAGGGGCGACGTTGGGTTAGGGTTTCCGCGTCGGGGGTTAAGTGAATTCAAATCCACGCGTCAGGCGAAAGCGTGGATGAAGAAGAAGTGCAACGACGCGGAAGTGTCATTGACGCGAACGCGTGAATGAGGGATAATGGAAATGACGCGTATGCGTGAGACATGCGTACGCGTCGCCTAGAATTGTGCTAAACGCACAATTCCAGCGTCGTTTTGGCGCAACACTCTGTTTCAATTAGGGAGGGCAAAATTTTTACGCGACGCGTACGCGTCGCCCACGATTACGCATGGTGTGTGTAAATGAAAATGATGCGTACGCGTGGTTGACGCGTATGCGTGGCCCAAATTATGCCTAACGCATACCAGCCACACGATTCCAGCCCAACTTTCTAGGCGTTGGATTGATACGCCGATTTGGAATCGACGCCCACGCGTGGCCCATGCGCATGCGTGGTGTGATTTTTTTATTTTCTTAATACGAAAAATGCAAGATGCGTATGCTGATGCGGATGTTACGAATGATTGTAGGCAAAATAACTTAAAATAAAATACAATGAAACTAAAAACAAACAAAACGAAATAAAATTAAAATTGAAAAGAAATAATCATACCACGGTGGGTTGTCTCCCACCAAGCACTTTTAGTCAAAGTCCTTAAGTTGGACATTTGAAGAGCTTCCTGTTATAGTGGCTTGTGCTCGAACTCATCTAGGAATGTCCACCAATGTTTGCAATTCCAATAGCCTCCAGGGTCCCAAACTACGCACGTAAAGCCTTTGAGCAAGTTAAAGATGGTTTTCAAGCTCCAGGGGTGTTGATTATCAGACTGAATTATAGGATCTCAAACCTTGGCTTGTGAGTATGGCGGTTCAAAACTATGTTGAGGAGGTGATTCATAGGCATATGATGGGGCTTGTTGGTAACTACAAGGGAGTCCACCATATCTATCATCTTGGTACGCACCTCGGAATGGCTCTTGACCATAGTAATTTGGTAGAGGTGGTTTGTCACGAGAGGGTCCACCATAATTATTAGCTTGGCATGCATTGTAGAATGGTCGTTGTCCATGGTATCTTGGAAGGTGTTGTTGCCAAAAGGGTTGATCAGATCCTCGTGGCTCCTTTCATCTGTGATTGTTTCGACCTTGACGCATGTTCCTGTTATAGCTTCTATTCCTTTCAACAACATTAGAACCAAACTCAAAGCGACGGGGGTGAGAACTCATAGTAACTAATAAAAATTAAAAACAAAAATAAAAACAAATAAACAAGCAAAAGAAAATATTTACAGTAACCAATAATAAGGCACACAATTGCAATTCCTCGGTAACGGCGCCATTTTTGGCAAACGGGTTTTTTGCCGGTAAAGAATTTTATAAAAATAATTACGTTGTAAGTATAGCTTCTAAACAGAGAATCCTTTAGTACAAAAGTTTTGGTTGTTACTTAAGCAAACCCAATAAAATTTATAACCAAAGTATTTAAACCTCGGGTCGTCTCTCAAGGAATTGCAGGGAGGTGTGTTTATTATTGGTTATGGAAAAAGTATCTTTTTGGGTTTTTTAAGATAAGAAGCAACAATAGTAAATGGAAATGGAAACAAACTAACTATAAAAACTCTTGACAAGGTATGAGAACTGGAAATCCCATCCTAGTTATCCTTATCAGGTGTGATGAGAATTGTTATTGCTCCCACTTAGTTAACCCTTACTAAATAAAGGAAAGTCAAGTGGACTAATTAACTTGATTCCTCAAGTCCTAGTCAACTCCTATGGAAAGACTAGCTTTAGAGGGATCCAAATCAATCAGCACTTCCCAAGTTTCAATCAACCACTGAGTTTGACAACTCAAGTGTCACCAATTACTCAACCAGAGCAAAGGGGGAAAAATCTAAATTATTTATATCATAAATAGAAGAAAACAATCATAAATCTGAAATACCTCAAATTACATTAAATAGAATATTCAAATCTAACATGAAGAGTTCATAAGCCAATTTGGCTAAATAAGTAATTAACAAGTAAAAGCATTAGAATAAATAAAAGTAGAAGAGAAACATAAATTAAAGGAACATTGAACCTGGAATGAAAAAATAACCATAAACTAAGAGAAATCCTAATTCTAAAACCTAAGAGAGAGGAGAGAGTCTCTCTCTCTCTAAAACTACATCTAAAACCTCAAAATTATGTATTTTGAATTAACGATGAATGAATGATTATATTCCCTCATTCTCCAGCCTCTATTCTGTGTTTCTGGGCTTAGATTCGGGCCGAAAAGAGGTCCAAAAATTGCTGAGGGCATTTTCTGTAATTTCCTGCACGTGGCGTCCGTCACGCGTGTGCGTGGGTCACACGTGCGCGTCAATTGGAGATTTTCCTTGCCATGCGTATGCATCAGTAACGCATACACGTCGCTCGTGCTTTTTGCTAGGCGCGCGTTCGCGTCGTCTATGCGTGCGCGTCGCTTGCGTTTTGTGCTAGACACGCGTCCACGTCGTCCATGCGTCCGCGTCGCTGCCATTTCTTCCAAAACTCTATTTTGTGCATTGATAAATCCCGATTTCGTGGTTTATCTTGTGCTTATTTTAGGGGATTTTATCACCTTTTTCCACATTTATTCAATGAAATAGCATAGTTTTGTAATTCTCCCTTGAATTTTGCTTAAGTATGAAAACATCCTTTTAGGCCCTTAAATTGGTGATTTTAACTCACTTTAATTCCATTCGATGCCTTGACGTGTTTGTTGAGTGATTTCAGGTTCATAAGGCAAGTATCGGATTGGAGAAATGAGGAGAAAAGCATACAAAGTTGGGAATGCATGAAGAAACAAAGATTGGGAATGCTTCAATGCGCGCACAAGCGTACAAGGCACGCGCGCGTAGAAATGATGTCGCATGGTGACGCGCACGCGCACAAGGCACGTATGTGTGGATGAGGAAATAGCCAATCGACGCGCATGCGCACATGGCGTGTACGAGCCGATACTCACACGTGACCCACTTAAAGGTAAAATGCTGGGGGCAATTTCTGAGCTGCCCAGGCCCAAATCCAACTTGTTTTTGAGTGTATTTCATACAGAATTGAAGTCCAAGCAAAGGGGGAGCAATTAGTTAGTCAACATGAGCCTTTAGTTAGTTTTTTAGAGAGAGAAGCTCCCTCTTCTCTCTAGAATTAGGTTAGGATTAGGTTACAATGTCTTGGATCTTGAATTAATTACTTGATCTCATCTTGTTTCTTTTACAATTTCTCACTTCTACATCTTGTCTTTCCTAGTTGTAATGTTAAATTCTCATTTGGCTATCTTATATGTTGATGAACATTGCTAGATCTAATTTTCTTTTAATGCAATTTCATGTGTCTATGTTTCTTTTATGTTGATCTTGCTTACTATTATTGATTTCTCACCTATGAAAGTTATGGGTCTCTTTAATTTTAGCATTTTGTGATGTTTACTTTTATTGCACATTAAGTGTTTGATATAATGCTTTCTATAATTTTTGAGTAGTTCTCTTGACCCTTGGTATAGGCTAAGGGGATTGAGTGATCTTGAGTCCTTGGGCTTCATTGAATTGGTAATTCCAGAACCCTTGGGGATCAATTTGATAACCATTGACTCTAGCCTACTACTAAGTCAATTAGTAGCTAGGTTGGGACTTATGGATTGATGTTGATCAAGCCATTTGACGTACTCCAAGCCTAGGAGTAGACATTACGTACTTAAGGCTTAGTGAGTAGACCTAATGAGCTTGGTTCCGCATAATTATCAATATTTGGATTGTTGACCAGGATAGTGATCTCAATTACCTAAGTCTTAGCCAAGAGTCTGTTATCTTCCTTACTTGCTTGATTTACGCGTTTTGTCATTTAAATTCTTGCTCATTTAATTTCTTGTCCTCTTTTTAATCAAACCCCGCCTTGCATTCTCATAGCCAATACGCATACACTTCATTGCAATTCCTAGGGAGATGACCCTGAGTCTAAATACTTCGGTAAATTTTCATTTGGGTTTGTACTTGTGACAACTCAAATTTTTTTTATGTGGGAATTGTTGGTTGGTTTGGAGCTATGCTTACAACGAAGTAATTCTTTCTATAAGAAGAAAATCTGGACCATCGAGCAAAGACCATCTATCAAAATGGCGCCGTTGCTGGGGATTGCAATGGTACTATGTTATTGGCTATTATATATATTGTGAATAGCTTGATTTTTGGTTTGTTTGTTGGCTTTTTCTATTTGTAGGACTTTGTTTTCTTTGTTACTTGTTAGTTTTATTTCTGTCTTATCTTGTCACCATGAATTCTCATCCTTTTGGCTCTGAGTGTAGTTCAAACTATGTTGTAGGAAATGGAAGCTTCAATGAGGATGTGTATCAAGGATTTGGAAATCAAAGATGGGAGGAGCCCCAAGCTTATGGACAACCCCCTCCGAACTCTTATGAGTATAATCCTAATCCTAATGCATACCAATCCAATGTGTGTGATGACCCTTATTGTGATTGTCAACCACAACCACCACATGCATATGAACCCCCTCCGCAACATAATTTTGAACCACCTTACTCACAAGCCTTCTATCACCATTTACCTCCATATGACACCAACTCATACCCACCATACCAACTACCATATGAATCACATCTAAACCCACCACCTTTCCAACACCAATACTTCCATGAACCACAAGGTCCATACACACCACCTCAAGAATTTCGCCAATATGAACCACCTTCCAATTATAACAACCTTCCCTCAAACAATGAACCCTCTCTTCCACCATCACCTCCCGATAAAGCCCCCATGTTGGAGTTGAGAAATCTTGAATCTCATATCTTAAGGCGACAAGAGAAGGATGAAAAGAAGTTTACGGAGTTAAGATCAAAAATGGCTATCATGGTAGAAGCCATTAGTAACATGGTCTCATCCCGCCTAAGCCTATGCGATCAAGGCGCTCCCATTGTTGAATGCGGAGAAGCAACCAAAGAGCTTGGTGAGGGAGTGAACTTGAAGCTCCATGGAGAAGAGGAGGAGTTAAAACAAGAAGTACAACAAGAGGAGGAGGTAGAAATTAGTGAACAAAAGGAAGTAGTGGTTAGATGTTTAGGATACATTGAGCACATAAAGGAATCTCAAGTTGAAGAGCCCTCTTCCATGAAGTTTGGAAGGGATGTTAAAGAGGAGAGTGATGTTGAAGAAGTGGATAAAGAGCCGAAGGAAATTGATCAAGAAGTGGATTCCATCATTAGTGATTTTTTGTCCACATTGATCAATCCCCTTGATGATCTTGTTGAGCCTTCTTCCAGTGAATTAGAAAGCAATGTTACGGAGGACGTACAACTTCCAAGGCAATTGGTGAATGAAGGATTGGAAGAATTGTCCCAAGCAATAAGCCCTCCTATTTATGATGGTTCTGAATCAACATATGATCCTTTTGAGCTTCATGAGTCCTTCCCCACTGTGCTTAGAATTGATGATGAGGTAGACTTCACTAAACCTCCTGTCTATGATGAGAGTGATGGGGAAGAGATAGAAGAAATTGGTGAAGAAGAGTGTGAACTTGAAGAAGTTTGGCAAGAGATAGAACTTGAAGAACCTTGCCAAGTGGTGGGAACCTCTAGAAGAGGACGGACGAGAGTGGAGCATACTTTGTCAAGATCATTGGGAACTCCCCCACCTAGGTTGTCATCCAATCCATCATTTGAGTGGGTAAAACTTCTAACTCTCAGCTTTATAATCCCACTTAAATTTGGTTTGCTTGAAACAGATGGCCAACTTAGGGCGCTTTGTAGAATTAAGCGCAAGAGGAGAATGTTTGGTGGTTGGCACTGTAAATCTAGGCTCATTATGGTTGGAAGCTCAAAATTGAAGAGCATGGATTGGTGCAGTGCCCAATTAAATGGGTCTAGGAGGATAGTTTGGTGCTTTCATGAGAATTTGGCTTTCTCATCACCCAGATGGAATCAAGGCGATCAACTAGAAGATGGGTGCGAAGATAAGATATGGGATCCTGGATCACACCATGGAAATCAACTCTGGGAGCTCATATCTTGGAGAGGTTAAAAGCTTGGTGAAGATGGTTGGAACTTCTGACAACCAATTAAAGGACAAGCACTCTTGGAGGTTCAAGGATGAATATCGGCATAAACCACCTTGACAAGGAACCTTCCAAATGTCCAACTTAAGGACTTAAACCAAAAGTGCTTGGTGGGAGACACCCCACCATGGTAAACTCTTTCCACTCTCTTGTAGATATACTGAATGAATGAATTGAGTTCTATTGTATATAGTTTCCTTACCCCTTAGTATATTTGTTTTGCTTGCTAAGCTGTTTATAGATTCTATGCCTTAACTAGGGATGATTCTTTGAATTTGAGTTTTTGCTTGGATTGCAAGTTTCCTCAAATTGCTTGAAAAAAAAAAAAGCTACGCACGAGCGGATAGCGCGCATGCACGCCGGCTGTAGGTTTCGCACTTTCTGGGCCAAGGACCAGAGAGTTGTGCCATTTTTAGGCCAACTCTGTGCTTTAACTCGCGCGGACGCACGCTGTATGCGTCCACATCCTTTTTGCGTTACCCTACCCACACATAGGCGCACCTGGCGCTCCCGCACCCTATCATAATTCAACTCATCCACGCGCAAGCGCACAGTGCGCATGCGCGTCGATGCGGTTTTTCATCATCTAGGAAAAAGACCCAAGAGTTATGCCAACTCTGGGCCAATTTTATGCCTTTGGCCCAGCTCACCCGTGCGGACGCACACGGCACGCGTCCATGTCCATCCCCAATTCTCTCATCCGCGTGCAGGCACATGTGACGACCCCGCATCACTTCCTTATTTTCCCACCCACGTAGATGCGCACAGTGCGCGCACGCATGGATTCAAAAATCTCATTTAACCAGGGACGCGAAAGCCCTAGCGCAGTCGCGTCCCAACCCTATTTTCTTCTCCAACGTTCCATTTCCTTTTATCTCCCTGCATAACCAGTGCTGCAACCACCTCCGGCGACACCATCGCCACCGCCCTCGCCCTCATCTCTCTTCCTTCCTCTCTTTCTCACTCTCGCTGCTTCACCCCTGTCTTGTCTCCCCTCGCCCCCTCTTTCTCACTCCACCTTTTACTCTCTGTCTCACCGATCACCATCGCCCACCGTCGCGAGCTCCACTGCGCCGCCACCATTCCTGGGTAGCGTCATCGCCCTGCTGCTTCTTCCCTCCCTCTGTCCCTATCTCCCATTTCTGCTTCTGTTCTGCTTCTAGGTCTCTGTCTTTCCTCTGTTCTATTTTCTTTACTGCCTTATGTTAATTTTGTTAATTAGCTTAGTTAGTTAGAAATGCATGTTAGTTGATTAGGTGATTAGAGAACCTGAGCTGGATAGTGGATTTAGGTTTATTTTGAATAATGATGATGATTGAAAGTGCTACTGCTTCTATGGTTTTCATTGACTTATTTATTCTTCTTTATGTTGTTGCCTGGCTGTTCATTATTGCTGTGTTCTTGTTGAGTTTTTTTCCGAATTGCACTTCATTGTTGAACTCAATTACGCTTAATTGTTTGAATTCATGCTGCTTCTGGAATGGTTGTTGAATTCAAGGAAAAGAGTGCTACTGAACTGTCTTGGTGCTATAACTTCGGCCATTATTTGCTCATAGCTACTGGTTGTTTAATTGTTTATAGATGCTTGTTGCTGGTTGGTTTAGTTTACATTATTTTTTGATGATTTGCTATTGCACGATTGGCTTAAATGTTCATTTCATATGAATTCACATGTGATTGCTGCGTGTTTAATGTCAATTATTCATATAGAATCTGAATTGATTGAATTTGAAAAATAGCCAATTTACTGTTGAAATGCTGCCAAATTTTTTCTAACCGTATTTAATGAATTAACATTAATTTAATTGATGCAACAAGCTTCTATTTGACGAAATTCTGTGTCAATAGAATCTTGTTCGCTAAATGGATTTGGAAAATTTTATTGAGCTTCCCTACAAGTTTTGGTCATGCTTATAACTTTCTTTGCTTACTTGTGATGTCAACTTACTTTTATACATTGAATAGTTCGAGTAAATTTTTATATTGACCATAAACTTGGTTCTCATTTGAAATTGAGCCCCATTTGCTTGCTTTCACAAGGTTGATAATTTCTTCTACCTATGTGGCTAATGTGATTCATTTTCTCTATGCTCAAATTACCTTTAGTCACGTGGTGCATAAAATTTTCAACTCTTATCTCAACCTTGTGACCTTCATGCCTCATTGAAATTTGGTGTTTGAATTTCATTTATGTGCATTGTTCATTAAAGTTTTGATTTTACCAACACCAATTCATATAACCCTAGTGATCCTTACATTAATTGATGACTTGTTTTCATATTGGTTGCTTTTTGGCAATATCATATTTCATCATCAATGACTATTAGCATTTCATGGTAGTGAGTATGTTTGCACCCCTGTTTTGTACACTTCTTTTAATTGAGCCGATAACTGTCATATCACTGATTTTTGAACTAATTTCTAATTCTAATTGTATTAACCAACTGATTTCTTCCTTTTGTTTTGAACATAACTTTTTAAGCATTCTTTTGAATATGGCATTTCTTAGGCTCAATAAATAAGCATTGTGTAATTATAGTTTGAATTTTTGGCTTGTGACTTAGTTTGAATTCCGAGTTTTGCTACATGCATTCTAAGAATTCTCTTTTCTTCACTCACGTTATGAATATGTCTTACTTTGAGTGCTTTATATATACCTGGCTTATTGCTTATATCATATCATAACTGTTTTTCAGG
The DNA here is from genome assembly GCF_059453495.1 of Arachis ipaensis. Lineage (NCBI taxonomy): Eukaryota > Viridiplantae > Streptophyta > Magnoliopsida > Fabales > Fabaceae > Arachis > Arachis ipaensis. Next base: position 90,904,243 of record NC_142435.1, read on the forward strand.
ATGTCAGACAAAGGAAAAGCTATAGCCAATATCTCAAAGAAGAGGAAGCGCTCCAAAGCCTCTACCCCTTCACCTTATGCTAATTATGCTAAGAATCCCCTGAATGATGTGGACGTAGAGAATCAGCTACTCCCATCCACTGACCCAATCAAGTTCCCCAACCTCTACTGTGAGCTTCGCTTCCCTAAATATCCGAAGACGAACCTGAATATTGAAAAGAAACTAGTCCTTCCCAATTATGTGAGATGCGCCATCAACAGCCGTATTCTGGAGTTGGTCCTGGACTTTGTTGATAGAGATTTGGGGAGGATAAACACTTCGTGGGTGAGAGAATTCTACTGCAACTTCTTCCGTCCCACTCTTGATTCAGTCCTTCTAAGGGGTAGAGAGATCTTGATCACCGAAGCCACTATTGGGGAGGCATTGCTTTGCCGACCTCGTACTGATGACGCAGGCGCGTATCAGTAGGCAGAGGTAGCTATCCACCGCATGACTTTTGATTATGAGGCACTTAAGTGCGTGATTGCCACACCAGACGCCCTTTGAGTGATGGATTCTGGGAACAAGAAGCCCAAGGGGATGCTTTTCACTTATCTGTCGAGAGAGGCTAAGACTTGGCAGCATATATTCGCCAATTATGTCTTGCCCACCACTCACTTCTCAGAGATTCCAATGGATATGCTAGTTTTTATCGACTGTGTCATGGAGGGGAAGGAGGTAGACTTCCCCCAGCTGATCAGGCAGAGTATGTGGCGTGCGCATATCCGTGGCCTCTTACCATTCTCTACACTGGTCACCAGCATGATTGAGCTAGCTGATGTCTCGTGGGAGGATGATGATGTGACACCACCACCCCCAGATGATGACGATAAGGAGGTTACTATTCCGTGGGGTGGATGGGTGGACGAGAAGCCTCCACCCAGACGCCGTTCTCGAGCCAGAGGAGTGGTGGAGGCAGCTCAGCCTTCATCATCAGTAGCAGCAGCAGGACCCTCATCTACTTCAGCCGCAGCATCCTTGCCACCACCACCAGCACCCGAGCCAACATACCTATTGGTGCAGCGCCTGTTTCGCTTCTTGGAGTGCAGCGAGCATTGTATCATGCGACGTCTCGACCGCATAGACTAGGTGTTTGTCTCACAGGGTATTGAGCTACCTCCGCTCCTAGACTCTCCCGCCTCCGACGAGCAGGATCAGGAGGAGGAGCATGTTGAGGATCCGACTCAGCAGGAGGCACCACCAGAGACATAGGCCACCACAGAAGCTCAGCATCCCCCTGAGGACTCACAGCTAATACCACAGCTTGAGCCTGAGCCACAGCCACAGCCTGGCGCGACTGTTGACCCCCATCCCAAGCTTCAGCAGTAGCATCGAGGATAATGCTTCATCCTAAAGTGTGGGGAGGTCACCGTTCGTGACCGGTGGATAGCATTTGTGTGGTGAACTTTCAGACATTTATCTCTAGTTTCTGTTACATTATTTTATTTTGCACTTTATCTTTGAGATCATTTTGGGATTATTGTACATATTTGCTATTGTGGATACCCTTATTTTGGTTGTTGCACACTTTTATTATATATGTGTATATTGCATTATTCTTGTGCATTATTCTCTTCCTATAATTGTAATCCTTGATTTGTTTGATTCTTTATGTCCATTATTTTGTGTATACATGCATTTAATTGAAGCACATTACAAGCCTAAGTGAAAAAAAAAAACAATAAATGTCCCTTGTTTGGATATTTGATTAGCTTAGGCTAGTGAGAGTGTTCATCATTTGATTTTGAGAAAGTTGGGTACATTGGGTAGAGATAAAAGTGTGTGTGTGTTTTTGTTGAAAAATTTTGGGAATTGGGTACATACACATGTATTAATCATGTGTAAACCATATGTAGTGATGTTCTTGTATATGTTTCCACAAAAAAAAAAACTCTCTGAAACAAAAAGGGGTCAAAAATGCCCCAAGGTTCAAAGCTTAATAATGATCAATGCATATGTGTGGTGATCAAAAGAGAATACATGAGTGTGTGTAAAAGTGAAGAATGGGTAGATAGGATTATTTAGAATTGTATAGGTTGTCATAGGTTAGGTGGGAAGTTTAAGTTAATCAAAGATTCAAATCTTAAGCTCACTTGACCATATGCATCCTACCTCGACCCTAGCCCTATTACAACCTTTGGGAAAGCTCTCATGATATTTGTATGCATGCATAAAGTAATTGTTATATTGTTAGATGAAAAACAAATCTTAGAAAGCATGATTGGGGGAGAATTGAGTGAATCAACTCCATACACTTGAGTGCCTAGAACGGATACACATCTGGTGAGGGTTCGATCGCTCAATTACATATTTCCACCCATGATCATCTTTTATTGCAAGTTTGTAAAATCTTTCAATGATTCAATCCAATTGTGGTTTGCTTGATTGCCATTGTCTTAACCCTTGAGCTTGTATATGTATATTCTTGGAGATTGATTTATTTTGACAGAGCCATTGCATTCATGTAAATAGATTGCATATAGATAGATTGCATTTAGTTAGTTTGCATTGAATAAATGTTGATACCCTTTGCTTCTTTTTTGATTTTAGCATGAGGACATTCTTAATTTAAGTGTGGAGAGACTTGATAAATCCCGATTTCGTGGTTTATCTTGTGCTTATTTTAGGGGATTTTATCACCTTTTTCCACATTTATTTAATGAAATAGCATGGATTTGTAATTTTCCCTTGAATTGTGCTTAAGTGTGAAAATATGCTTTTTAGGCCCTTAAATTGGTGATTTTAACTCACTTTAATTCCATTCGAGCCTTGACGTGTTTGTTGAGTGATTTCAGGTTCATAAGGCAAGTATGGGATGGGAGAAATGAGAAGAAAAGCATACAAAGTGGAAAATGCATGAAGAAACAAAGATTGGGAAAGCTTCAATGGGCGCGCAAGCGTAGAAGGCGCGCGCACGTAGAAGTGACATCGCATGGCGACGCACACGCGCATCGCGGATAAGGAAATAGCCAATCGACGTGCACGTGCACATGGCGCGTACGCGCCGATACTCACACGTGACCCACATAAAGGGAAAATGCTGGGAGCAATTTCTGAGCTGCCCAGGCCCAAATCCAACTTGTTTCTGAGTGTATTTCATGTAGAATAGAAGTCCAAGAAAAGGGGAAGCAATTAGTTAGTCAACATGAGCCTTTAGTTAGTTTTCTAGAGAGAGAAGCTCCCTATTCTCTCTAGAATTAGGTTAGGATTAGGTTACAATGTCTTGGATCTTGAATTAATTACTTGATCTCATCTTGTTTCTTTTACAATTTCTCACTTCTACATCTTGTCTTTCCTAGTTGTAATGTTAAATTCTCATTTGGCTATCTTGTATGTTGATGAACGTTGTTAGATCTAATTTCCTTTTAACGCAATTTCATGTGTCTATGTTTCTTTTATGTTGATCTTGCTTGCTATTATTGATTTCTCACCTATGAAAGTTATGGGTCTCTTTAATTTTAGCATTTTGTGATGTTTACTTTTATTGTACATTAGGTGTTTGATATAATGCTTTCTATAGTTTTTGAGTAGTTCTCTTGACCCTTGTTCTAGGCTAAAGGGATTGAGTGATCTTGAGTCCTTGGGCTTCATTGAATTGGTAATTCCAGAACCCTTGGGGATCAATTTGATAACCATTGACTCTAGCCTACTACTAAGTCAATTAGTAGCTAGGTTGGGACTTATGGATTGATGTTGATCAAGCCATATGACGTACTCCAAGCCTAGGAGTAGACATTACGTACTTAAGGCTTAGTGAGTAGACCTAATGAGCTCGGTTCCGCATAATTATCAATATTTGTATTGTTGACCAGGATAGTGATCTCAATTACCTAGGTCTTAGCCAAGAGTCCGTTATCTTACTTACTTGCTTGATTTACGCATTTTGTCATTTAAATTCTTGCTCATTTAATTTCTTGTCCTCTTATTAATCAAACCCCCCTTGCATTCTCATAGCCAATACGCATACACTTCATTGTAATTCCTAGGGAGATGACCCGGAGTCTAAATACTTCGGTAAATTTTCATTGGAGTTTGTACTTGTGACGACTCAAATTTTTTTGATGTGGGAATTATTTGTTGGTTTGGAGCTATGCTTACAATGAAGTAATTCTTTCTATAAGAAGAAAATTTGGACCATCGAGCAAAGACCATCTATCATGCATTCCTTCCATTTTTGCATGTTTCCTTTCTGTCTCCTAAGCTATTCATGCCCTATGAAACCTAAAATTACTTAACACACAAATCATGGCATCGAATGGTAATAAAGAATAATTAAAATTAATATTTTTAAGGCATAGAAAACATGTTTTCACATATATCATGGAATAAGGAAGGAATTGTAAAACCATACAGATTATTGAATAAGTGGGTGAAGAATTGATAAAAACACTCAATTGAGCACAAGATGAATCATAAAATAGTGGTTTATCACGTCGCTGTGCAAATTTCTAAATCACGTGCACGCGTGAGCCATGCGTGCGCGTCGATCCTTGCTGGTCAGCTCCTTAGTTTCTTGTGTTCCTTCTATTTTTGCAAGCATCCTTTCCATCCTCTAAGCTATTCTTGCCCTATAAAGCCTGAAAATACTTAACACACAGATCACAGTATCGAATGGTAAAAAGGAGAATTAAAATACATAATTTAAAGGCTTAGGAAGCAAGTTTTCAACCATAGAATAAAATTGGAAAGAAATTGTAAAATCATGCAAATCATATGAATAAGTGTGCAAGGACTTGATAAAAACCACTTAATTGAGCACAAGATAAACCATAAAATAGTGGTTTATCAATCTCCCCACACTTAAACATTAGCATGTCCTCATGCTAAGCTCAAGGAGACAAAAGGATAAATGGGAAAAAGTAAGACTCATGAAATGCAACCTATATATGAATGCAACTCTATGCTAAGATGTTTCTATCTACTTGGTTGAAAATAAACAAGTTCTCCAAGATAAATATAAATCAGATTCCACTAACTCAAATCACATAATAAAAGACAAGTAAACTTGTAAGAAGGTAGCTCATGAAAGCAGGGAACATAGAATCAAGCATTGAACCCTCACTGGTAGTGTAAATGCACTCTAATCTCTCAAGTGTCTAGGGTTGATCACTCTACTCTTCTCTAGTCATGCTTTCTAAAACTTTGTTCTTCATCTAACCAATCAACAAATATTTAGTATACCAATGCAAACATCATGAGGTCGTTTCAAGATTGTAATGGGGCTAAGGTAAGGGTGAGGATATATGTATGGCCAAGTGAGGTATAATATGAATCTTTGACTAACCTAAACTCTCACCTAACACACACACACACTCTATGTAATTCTAAAATCATGCCTAGCTACCCAAACTTCGCACTTTTGCATCACATACTCATGTATCAAATGTTTCTTTAATTTCACCACATATGCATTGATCTTTTGTTAAACTTAACATTGGGGTACTTTTGTCCCCTATTTATTTATTTATTTATGCTGTAAAAATTTTATATTTCTTTTTCTTTTTTGATGAACATGAAAGCAAACATAACATTTCAATGCATATGGTTTTTTCTAGTTTCACATGAGTAGGCACCCAAATTCCCAATATTTAAATAAAGTGGAAACAGAACATATTCCTGTTAACCCAGGTTTCCCATAATTCCCCACACTTAGTTAACACACTATCTTAAGCTAACCAAAGATTCAAACCAGGTAATTAATTATTTTTTTCGCTTAATACTAGTGATGTGGTAATATAAAGAATAAATGGGGATTAAAAGGCTCAAAGTGGCAAACAAAGGTAATTGAAATGGTAGGCTATTTGGGATAAGTGAGCTAATAACAAATGATGGCCTTAATCATATGCATGCATGTAAATACACTAAACAATGGACATATAGAATGGAACAAAGCAAAGATTGCAATGATAGATAAGAAAACACACAAGAAAAAAAATTCATGGTTAAATAATGTAACCATATAGTCAAGTTCAAAATCTCACAGGTTGTGTGTTCTCAGCTATAAACCATGTTCCAAATACAGTCTTCAAACAAGTTTAACACAAATTATCTATTTAAATTAGTAAAATATTATAAAAGGGCCTTGAAAAGAATTTCATTACTCTAACCAAGCAGAACATACATGAAAGTAATTATTATCATGCAATCTATCCTATCTAACAAAAAAAAAAAACTAAAATGTTGGTGTTAAGAGAAAGAAATTACCTCCGGAAGTCAAGGACTAACCTCCCCACACTTAAGGCTTGGCACGGTCCTCCGTGCCATCAATAAGGAGCAAGGTAGGGATGGAAGCATCGCCTCCGCTGTCTGGTTCGCCATGGCTCCCTGTGCTACTGGAGGAAGGGGAGTCCGGGGTGTCCTTTTGTTCTGAAGGTGGGTGAGTACTAACAATGAGTTCCTTCAGATAGTTGTATCGCGCTTGTTGTGGCACTCCAATCGTTCTATCCGCCGGTCTTGCCGATCGAATCTCTCAAGGATCTGAAGGAACATCTGATGGGTGGATGGTGCTTGTGGTGTGGATGATGGTGGAGTGGAAGAAGGAAGAGTATCCAAAGATGGGTCTACAGGTCGGCTTGCAGAAGGAACTGGTGGCCTGATGTACTTCCCATTCGGGACATACTAGTCGGCCCTAGGGATCATGACCTTTGTGTCTCCTGCCCGATAGGACAAACCTGCTACAGAGACTAAATCTGAAACCAATGTGGGGAAAGGCAGGTTACCCGCAATCTACACGTGTCCCACGGCTTGCTAGATTTGTCAGGGCATGTTGAGAGGTTACTCTGTCAGGATGCACAAGATGAGAACGGCCATGTCCGTAGTGAAGGTGGACTTGTGAGTGCTCGGAAAGATATAGTGGGACATAATCTGTGCCCACATGCGAGCCTCTAAGGTAAGTGACTGGGCTGAGATGCTCTTGGGTTTTGATCGATGCGGCCCATAGATCCAAGTGCTGCCAGGTTAGGCGATAACGCCAAGGACACTGGCCCAGTCGAACTGATACATCCGACGCTTAAGAGAGGTCTCTTGATAGGCGTCTAGCCCCTCTGGGCTAGGTGGAAGTTCTAGTACATTTTGTATGGCACCCTCGGAGACAGGGACTTGCTTCTGACGCACGTAGACAGACTGCAAAGTAGGCGAGTGGAAGTTTGAATAGAATTTAACTACCCATGATAGGTTAACCGCTTGCGGCTGCCTTCTTAAAAATCCCCACTGTCTTCTCTCGATGCGGGGCTCCACAAAATCAACAAAATGTGTTGGGACAATGAGTAGATGCTCGTTGTTGTAGTTCCTCTTAGCCAGGATGGGGAACATCTGCTCGCAGTAATGGTTAGTGAACCGTCTGGAGTCCCGTGTGGGAAAGGCTTTCTCTAGTTCATCAACTTTAATGATCCTTTTTACCTGCTTTATGGGTGGCTTGATGCGGGTAGAAGCTGGCGCCATAGTCGGTGGTCGCTTGGTTCCTCTCCTTGCCGGTGGTATTTCAGAAGCTTTCTCCTTTCCTTTCTTGGTACCCATGCCTAAGGAAAAAAGAAAGAGGAAGAGTGTGAAATATATATAATTCCAAACCGGGGAGAGAAATTCCAAGTGATAAGGAATGCCAAAGAAAAGATATTAGCTTAAATACATGATAGCTACAACATGTAGGTAAGACATCAATTAAGGCAAAAAGGCAACTCATCGTAAGTAGATGTAAGAGATTAAAAGCATGCAAGTAATAGGCATGAGAAGCATAATTCAAGCATCAATTATTAAATGTGCCGAATTAAAGAGCACTTGTATGATGACAATTGTGAATGATAATCCCAAATACATGTGGAATCCAAGTGTTGTGAAAAAGAGGCATGGAAGTAGAAGAGTAAAACAAAATATGATTCAAAATGCCATAAGAGCTATTTCACAAACACTTGGTTGGCAAGTTAAGATAGGAATGAAAATAATGCATCCAAATATATATGAGAGCCAAATTTAAATGTCAATTATCAAATCACTCCTCATAATGTCCACAAGCTCAAGTATAATAAGGTACTACCCAAATAAAACTCCAATACCAACATAAAAAAATGTATGGAAAAAGAAAAGAATGAAAAAGAGACCATAAATAACTAAGCATAAAAGAAAAATTTAGAAGAAAGAAAAAAAATAAATGAAATAATTAAAAGAAGAATAAAAAAGTAGAGGGGAGGAAAGAAAAGAAACCTGATGATGAAAATGAAAAGGGGAAGAAGGAAGTAGTAGGAAGGAAGAAGTAAAAAGTAAGAAGAGGGAAGGAAGAGAGAAGAAAGAAAAAGAATTAGGATGAAGAGAGTATTAGGTTTGGGAGAGGGGAGAATTGAAATCTGGCGGTGTGCTGATTTAATTGTACGTACGCGTGGGTCGCATAAAGTGCAAGTGACGCGTAAGCGTCTGGGACGCGTATGCGTGCTCTCAATTTGTGCGAATCACGCGAAGACAGCCCCGCACATGCACAACTCTCGGGTTGATACGCATGAGGGCTTAAAAAGACAGACGACACGTGCGCGTCAGGTACGCGTACGCGTGGATGGGGGCATAGTGAAAATGACGCGCACGCGTCAAGGAAGCGTACGCGTGATGAAGATTGTGCTCAAGGAAGCGTACGCATGCGAGGGACGTGTACGCGTGGTCTTGCTTGTGCTCAAGGCACGCTTCCTGCACCACTCCCGCGCAACCCTCAGGTCAATTCCCTTGTGTTGCGAAATTAGGCATGACGCGCACGTGTCAGGGATGCTTGCGTTTAGATCACCCCCTTTTTTTTATGCAGAATGCAAAATGTAGAATGCAGATGATAACGCAGAAATTATGAATGAAGGCTTATAAAAAACAAAATAAAATAAAACTAGGAATGAAAAGGAATGATGATACCATGGTGGGTTGTCTCCCACTGATGAGGGAAAAATGATTCCACACAAACTCACCGGCAAGTATACCGAGTCGCATCAAGTAGTAAAACTCACAGAAGTGAGGTCGATCCCACAAGGATTAATGGATTGAGCAACTTTAGGATGGTGATGAATTTAATTAAGCGAATATTTGATAAATTTGGAGAAATTTTGATTAACAGACAATAAACTGTATGAAAATAAAATGCAGAGAGTAAATTGGGTTTCACTTCAAGGTCATCCTTATAGGTTTCACTTCTTCTATGGACAACTTTCCCATCATAGATAAGGGCATCAGATTGATACTTGATCCTAAATCACACAATGCCTTATCAATGACTATATTGCCAATGGTGCTGGGTAGAAAGAAACTCCCAGGATCTTTGAGTTTTGGTGGGAGACCTTTTTGAATCACTGCACTGCACTCTTGTGTTAAAATCACTGTTTTCTTCTCATTCCAGCTTCTCTTCTTGTTGATGAGTTTCTTTAGAAATTTTTCATACAAAGGCATTTGCTCCAATGCTTCAGCAAGTGGGATGTTGATTTCTAGCTTCTTAAAAACTTCAAGAAATTTGGGAAACTGTTGATCCTTGAGCTCTCTTTACAATCTTTAAAGGTATGGCAAAGGAGGGATGTAATGTTTAACTTCCTTCCTCTGTTCTTGTGAAGACTCTATCACGACTTGTTTTCCCTTGTTTGAAGCTTGTGACTCTTCACCCTTCTTTCTGAGCTCTTCCTGGTCCTTCTCTTTAATTGTCACTTCTTCCTTGCTGTTAGCCTTATCATCCTCTACTAGCTTCTTGTTAGCTTCTTTGTTATTCTCCAATGTCTTTCCACTCCTAAGTTGAATTGCTTTATATTCTTCCTTGGGGTTGGGAATAGTGTTACTTGGCAATGCATTGGTTGGCCTGTCAGTTGTTGTTTGCTTGGACAATTGTCTAATTTGTCTCTCCAGGTTCCTCAGTGAAGCTTCATGATTCTTGTTGGCCAATTCTTTATGCTTGATCATTTTCTCCATTATCATTTCCAAGTTGGAAATTCCTTGAGATTCTTGGGGTGGTTACGGCTAAGTATGCAATGTAGATGGGGAACGAAATTTGTTTTGGTTGGTTGATAGGTTATTGGGTGGATAGAAGTTGGGTTGGGGTTGATTGTTTTGTGGTTTTCTGTATGGATTTTGGTTTGTGTTTTGATGGTTTTGGTGGTTTGTGTTACGGAAGTTATTTGGTTAGAGTTCCTTTGCCAAGGTTACTATTTCTGGTTCTCTCCCCATTTCAGATTGGGGTGGTTTCTCCAAGATGAGTTGTATGTGTCTCCGTGGAAATCATTTGATCCAGAACCTTGATTGTGAATGTACTGCACTTGTTTAGGTTGCTGCTCTTCATAGCTTTCCTCCTGCTGTCCCCACACCACTGGAGGTTGGGTAATTGTGATCACTGCTGCAAGTTGTAATCCATCCATCCTCTTTCATATCGTTTCAATTTGCTGTTGAAGTTGCTAGTGCATGAGTTTGTTCTGAGCTAATATTGTATCAACTCTTTCAAGTTCAAATACACCTTTCTTTGGAGCTGCTTGTCTTTCAGGGGAGTAGAAGTACTCATTGTTGGCCACCATGTCTATAAGATTATGTGCCTCTTGAGCAGTCTTCATCATTTGCAAAGATCCTCCTGATGAATAATCCAAAGCTTTCCTTGAAGGTAAGGACAAGCCTTCATAGAAATTTTGCAGCTCCACCCATTCACTGAATATTCCTTCTGGACACTTTCTTATCAAAGCTTTATACCTCTTCCAGGCTTCATACAGTTATTCTCCTTCTAGCTGTCTGAAGGTTTGCACGTCAATTTTTAGCTTAATGACTCTTTGAGGTGGATAGTATTTGGCTAGAAATTTGCTAACCAAATCATCCCAATTGGTGATGCTTTCTTTAGGAAAGGTTTCTAACCAATGTGTGGCTTTATCTCTCAGTGAAAATGGGAATAACAAGAGTTTATAGATGTCAGGGTGGACTCCATTGGTTTTGACAGTGTCACAGATTCTCAAAAATATAGAGAGGTGTTGGTTTGGATCTTCAGTAGCACTTCCTCCATATTGACAATTATTCTGAACCAGGGTAATCAATTGAGGTTTGAGTTCGAAGTTATTAGCATGGACATTGGGGGTTAGGATACTGCTCCCACAATTCCTTGGGTTGGGGATAGTGTAAGAGGCTAAAACTCTTCTCTAAGGTTGGCCATTGTTGTTAGCCACATCCTCAGGTGGATTTGGTGGGTTATCATCCATCTCTTGATCTCTTGATCTCCTTCTGATTCTTCTTCTCCAATAACTCCCTTCCCTTTTGCTTCTCTTCCTAATCTCATAAATCTCCTCTCTGGTTCAGAATCGAAAGAGGTGGATGTACCTCTTCTTCCTCCTGGCATACAACACAAACAAAACCAGAAAACTAAAATAAAACACTTTACTGCTAGAGTATGGTTAAGATTAGTTGAAACGGACTCTCAAACAGTTAAAATGCTTAACAAAAACAAAGAAAAAGTGCTTAATCAAGATTATCACCTACTAAATCATTGTCAATCTAAATCAATCCCCGGCAACGGCACCAAAAAAATGATGAGGGAAAAACGATTTCGCACAAACTCACTGGCAAGTGTACCGGGTCGCATCAAGTAGTAAAACTCACAGAAGTGAGGTCAATCCCACAGGGATTGATGGATTGAGCAACTTTAGGATGGTGATGAATTTATTTAAGCGAATATTTGATAAATTTGGTGAAATTTTGATTAACAAACAATAAACTGTGTGAAAATAAAATGTAGAAAATAAATTGGGCAGAATCTTAAATTGTAGAAACTTAAAGTGCAAGAAATTAAAAGAGCTAAAACTTAAATTGCAAGAAAGGTAAATAGCTGAAACTTAAAGTGCAAGTAATTTAAATTGCTGAATCTAAATCGACAGAAAACTTAAATTGCATGAAGAATAAAGGGATTTGGGTGTTAGGAATCAGAACAAAACTGGAAAATGTAAATTGGAGTGAATCAAAGAACTCTAGATGAAGAAATTCAGAAAATAGATCAATCAGGATTTCACTTCCAAAATAGAGATGAAAAATTTGTAGAATAATATAACAGAAATAAACCTCACAACAATTCTTAAATTCTAAAGGAGAATTTGACAATTGCAGAAGAATAATGAAAATAGAAAGAAAACTAAGATCTTAATTGCTCTCTTTAACCAAACAGAAACAAAAAAATTTTAGAGGAAAGCAAAATAGAAAGAAAAACTAAGATCAGATCTCCAATTCTTGAAAATAGAAACAGGAAAAATAAAAGAAAACTCCAAGGTGAAGAGATTCAGAAAAATTCTCCAATCAGAGTTCCAAAACCAAGAACAGAAAACAAAGGTTGCAGAAGAGAGAAAATAAACAAAAAAAGAAAACTCAGATCCGATCTGCAATTCTAAAATTCTAAAAAATGAGAATTAAGAGCGCCCCCTATGAAATCAAATTCCTCACTATTTATACACTTTCTTTTTCAGTCCTCAAGTACTTAGAGTGGGCTTTTTGGCCTATGAAGAAGTGGATCAAAAATGGCACTTGGTTGCTGCTTCTAGGGGAACGTTGCGTTCTCAAAGTGAGCGGAGCGTTCACTCATCCACGCGTACGCGTCCCCTGCGCGTGCGCGTCTTTTTGCATTTTTTGCTCATCGACGCATACGCGTCGTGTACGCGTGCGCGTCATTATCAATCTTCAGCTCCAAACATGCTCGCGCGCCCCTGTCACGCATACGCGTCATTGATAGTGTTAACTTAGTGAGCGCTACGTTGGCTTAGTGAGCGCTGCCCACGCGTGCGCGTCCTCTGCGCATGCGCGTGGGTAGCAAAATATCCATTCCATACTTCAGCGCCAGTCACGCGTGCGCGTGCTTCATCACAGGTGCTCCATCAACACGTCCTCATCATGCACGCGTGCGCATCGATTGTAGAACTTTGCCTCCAAATTTCAATCTACCCGAAAATGCTGAGTAAATGAACGTAGTGCTCTCTTTGAAAACGAGCGCCAACCAATACCACGCGTACGCGTCATACACGCATACGCGTGGATCTTCCAAAATTGCCTCCTGACACGTAAGCGTCCCGTACGCGTGCGCGTCGCCTACTGAGCATGGCGTTCTTCATTTGAACGCTATGTTATACTGCAATGCTCCTTTTTTTCTTCACTTTTTCACCTAAAATCAACCAAACAAGAAATCAAAGTCTCACCAAAATCATAAGATTCGTAATCATCAACTAAATTGTGCATAATTCTCATGATTTTGTACAAAATCAACAATGTTTGATTGAATCAAATTAATCATGAAATTCCACTCCAACCACTTACTTATTGTGCAAGAAAGTGCATAAAACCTAATGAAACAAAAGAAAAATGCTTGTGAAACTAGCATAAGATGACTTGTCATCACCCACCTAGCACTTTGCTTTTACGTCCTTAAGTTGGACGGTCCACAAGTTCAGTCTTCTTCTATTGATGGATCCTCCAAGAGGAAGATCTCTAGCTCTTTGTTGTTCTTCATCTTCTCACCATGATACAGCTTCAGGCGGTGGCCATTGACCTTGATGAATTTGGAACTTGAGGGATGACTCAGGTGGAAGACTCTGTATGGCTATGCCTTCTTTACTCTATAGGGTCCTTTCCACCTTGACCTCAGCTTGCCTGGCATGAGCCTCAACCTTGAGTTGTAAAGGAGAACTAGCTCCTCAGGTATGAACTCTCTTCTCTTGATATACTTGTCATGCACTGCCTTCACCTTCTCTTTGTATAGCCTGGAGTTAACATATGCTTCGAGTCAAAGGGTCTATAGTTCTGATAGTTGCAGCTTCCTTTCAGCACCGACCTTCTTAAATCCCATGTTGCATTCCCTTACCGCCCAGAAAGCTTTGTGCTCCACCTCCACTGGGGGGTGGCAAGCTTTGCCATAGACTAAGCGGAATGGACTCATTCCGATAGGTGGCTTGTATGCTGTCCGATAAGCCCAAAGCACATAAACAAGTCTGGTGCTCCAGTCCTTCCTACGAGGGTTGACTATCTTCTCCAATATGCACTTTATCTCCCTGTTAGACACCTCTGCTTGCCCATTGGTCTAGAAGTGGTAAGCTATGGCTACCTTGTGAATAATGCCATGTTTCTTCAGTAGACCTGTTAATCTCCTATTACAAAAATGAGTGCCTTGATCATTCACGATTGCTCGTGGTGATCCAAAGCGAGAGATAATATGATTTCTAACAAAAGAGACAACAGTGTTAGCATCATCAGTATGGGCAGGAATATTGCTTCCACCCAATTGGAAACATAATCAACTGCTAACAATATATATATAAGAAACTACTAGAGTTTGGAAATGGACCCATGAAGTCAATGCCTCAAACATAAAAAATTTCACAGAACAACATAAGTTGTTGGGGCATCTTATCCCTCTTGGATATATTCCCAAACCTTTAGTATGGAGAACAAGATTTGCAGAAGGCAGTAACATCCTTAAAAAGAGTGGGCCACCAAAATCCACAGTCTAAAATTTTTCTAACTATTCTTTGAGGACCAAAATGGCCACTACTCTCAGAGGAGTGGCATGCCTCTAAAATTGACTGGAATTCTGATTGAGGCACACACCTTCTAATTATCTGGTCAGCACCATACCTCCACAAATATGGGTCATCCCATGTATAATATTTGGGCTCGCTTTTCAACTTGTCCCTTTGATGCTTAGTAAAATTAGGAGGGAAGGAATGACTAACTAGATAATTAGCTATAGGTGCATACCAAGGAACTATGTCAGATATTGCGTGCAAGCTATCAAATGGAAAAGCATCATTGATAGGAGTGGATTCACTCTCAATGTGCTCTAGGCGACTCAAGTGGTTCGCCACTAAATTTTGGGAACCACTCCTATCTTTGGTTTCTAAATCAAATTCTTGCAGCAATAATATCCAACGTATTAACCTTGGTTTGGACTCTTTTTTAGCTAATAAATATTTTAGAGCACCACCTTAGTACCAAGTAAGTAGGCTCGGAATTTATCCAGAGCAAAAACAATAGCCAGAAGCTCTTTTTCAGTGGTAGTATAGTTAGACTGAGCAGCGTCTAAGGTCTTAGAAGCATAAGCAATTACAAAAGGGTCCTTACCTTCGCGCTGAGCCAGCGCTGCTCCTACTGCATGGTTGGAGGCATCACACATAATCTCAAATGGTTGGCTCCAGTCTGGCCCTCTCACAATCGGAGCTTGTGTCAAGGCGATTTTCAGCTTATCAAACGCTTCCATATAGTCCTCACTCAGCTCGAACTCAACATCCTTCTGCAGCAGTCTGGATAAAGGTAGTGCTACCTTACTGAAGTCCTTGATAAATATCTGGTAGAAACCTGCATAACCAAGGAACGAACGGACTTCCCTCATGGAGGAGGGGCAAGGTAAATGACGTTGGGATTTTTGCCAGTAAAGAATTTCATAAAAACAGTCGTGTTGTAGATATAGTCTCTAAACCGAGAGAAATCCCTTCGTACAAACGTTTTGGTTGTCACAAGTAACAAACTCCTATAAAATTGATAACCGAGTATTTTAACCTCGGGTCATCTTCTCAAGGAATTGCAGGGAGGTATGTTCTTATTATTGGTTATGAGTTTGAAAATTGGGATTTTGGAAGTAAGGTGAGAATATGTTATATGACAAATAATTTAAATGGCAATTAAAAATAAATAAATACTGTAAAGCAACTTTTGGCAAGGTATGAGAAATTGGAAGTCCAGTCTGGTTATCCTTATCAATAACAATGAAAGTCGAATCTTAATTCCACTTAGTTAACCTTTACTAAAGTAAAGGAAAGTCAAGGGACTAACTAGTTTGATCTTCGAATCCTATTTATTTCCTAAGGAAAGATTGGGATTATTGAAGTTCAACTCAATTGGCAAGATAACAATTAACAATTATGCTATTGAATTGGATAACTCCTGTGTTACTGATTTCTTAACCAAAACCAAAAGGGTAAAAATAAATCTACTGGAATAAGAATGCCTTCAGATGGGAAGCAATAATCATGTAAATAAAAGAAAGCAATCATAAGTCTGAAATACCTCAAAATATATTGATTAAGAAAATTATATGTAACATGGAAGAGTTCATAAATTAAATAAAAATAAAGAACCTGAGATTGAGAGTCACTTCTAAAACTAAGAGAGGTCCTAAACCCTAAGAGAGAGAGGAGAGAACCTCTCTCAAAACTAATCTAAATCATGATAAGTGAATTATAAGAGCCTCTCCCATGAATGAATAGATTCCACCACTTTATAGCCTCTAATCTGTATTTTTTGGGCCGCAAACTGGGTTGAAAACAGCCCAGAAATCGCTGGAGAAGAATTCAAACACGCTGATTTTCGTCACTGCGACGCGGCCGCATGGGTCACGCGGTCGCGTCACCTAGCGTCAGGGAAACTATGGCATATTAAATATCAAATCGAAACCCCGGACGTTAGCTTTCCAACGCAACTGAAACCGCGTCGTTTGGACTTCTGTAGCTAAAGTTATAGCCGTTTGAGTGCGAAGAGGTCAGGCTGGACATCTTAGCAATTTCTCCAGCTTCTTGTATTCCTTCCACTTTTGCATGCTTCCTTTCCATCCTCTGAGCCATTCCTGCCCTGTAATCTCTGAAATCACTTAACACACATATCAAGGCATCTAATGGTGATAAGAGAGGATTAATAATAAGCAAATATAAGATCAAAGAAGCATGTTTTCAATCAAAGCACATAATTAGGAAGGCAAATGTAAAACCATGCAAATAGTATGAATAAGTGGGTAAAGAGTAGATAAAAACCACTCAATTGAGCACAAGATAAAGCATAAAATAGTGGTTTATCAACCTCCCCACACTTAAATATTAGCATGTCCTAATGCTAAGCTCAAGAGAAACTATAAAGGGGTGAAGAGGAAAGTAAGAATGTATGAAATGCAACCTATCTATATGAATGCAACTACATGCAAAATGTTTCTACCTACTTAGTTAAAAGTAAACAAATTTTTCAAAAAGAAATATGAACTGGATTTCACTAATTCAAATCATGAAAATGAAGTACAAAATAGACTTTCAAGAAGAAAATAGCTTATGAAAGCAGGGAACAAGGAATTGAGCATCGAACCCTTACTGGTAGTGTATACACTCTAATCACTCAGATGTTTAAGGTTCGATCTCTCAATTCTCTACTAACCTTGCTTTCTAAGGCTTGCTCTTCATCTAACAATCAACATAAATTTAATGCACAGATACACATATCAAGAGGTCTTTTAAGGGTTGTAATGGGGTCAGGGTCAAGGTAGGATTGTATTTGGCCAAGTGGACTAAAATCTGAATCCTTAATTAACTTAAACTTTCCACCTAACTTTAGACAATCCATGTAATCATAATACCACATCTAACTATCCATTAACCATGTTTTCCACATATTCATGCATTCTAATTTCAAGTACAGTACATATGCATTGCTTTCACCATTTACTTTGGGGCATTTTGTCCCCTTTTTATTATTTGCTATTTTTCTCCTCTTTTTCTCTTTTTCTTCTTTTTTTTATTATTATTATTTTTTTATTATTTTTTTCTTTTTTTTTCAATGCATATGATTAAATTTTTGAATGCATGACATGTCCTAAACATTTCTTTCACATTTTCAGAAAATTCTAACATACTCAATTTTTCAAACCAAATATTTTCAATCCCAATTTCCCCACACTTAAATCATAAGCATCTCACTAGTCTAAGCTAACCAAGGATTCAAATTAAGGACATTATTGTTTTCCGCTTAGAGTTAATGATGTGCTAAAGTAAAGAACAAAGGGATAAAATAGGCTCAAAATTGGTTTGCAAGGGATAATGAAATGTAAGGCCATATGGGTATGTAAGTTCAATGAAACAAAGGCCTCAATCATGTAAGTGTATGCATACATCAAATAATGGAAATATAGAATTAAGCAAGACAAAGATCACAATTTTAGAGAGAAAAATACACACATCAAAAATAAATTATTGGTTGAAAAATGCAACCAATTCAAATAGGCTCAAAATCTCACAGGTTTTGTGTGTTCGAGCTCTAAACCATGTTCCAGTATAATATTTCTTCAAACAAGTGTAGCATTAAATTTTATTCAAATTAGTGAAATTTTCTAAAAGGTTTCTTGAAAAAGAAAATATTACTTTAACCAAGTGGTAAAATATGCAAAAAAAAATCAAACAAATATGCAATTAAATATGCAAATGCAACAACTAACAAGAAAAATAAACCATTGGTGTTTGAGATAGGAAGGTACTAACCTACGGAGATCGGTATCGACCTCCGTACACTTAAAGATTGCACCGTCCTCGGTGCATGCTGAGATTTGCAAGTGGACGGGGGTTGTGGTTCCTCAGCTAGGGCTCTTTTTGTTCATTTCCTTGCTGGTAGTTTGGGAGTAGCTTTCTCTTTACCCTTCTTGGTGGCCATCCTGAAAAGAGAAAAAGAAAGTGACTTATAAAGCTAAGGGTTAGAGCAAGGAAGAGAGCGGAAAATGTGGTAATCAATGCACAATAAAGAAGAATGACGTTAACACACGCTCATGAGTACATGTGAAAAGTCATCAATGGAAAATAGCCAGTGCATATGATAACAATTGAATGCAAGGTGTTTATTGGCATGCAGGCAAAGGCATGAGTAGCATAGATCAAGCATTCAATGTCCAAGTTAGATTACCAAGTCTTTCAAACTAGCAACATGTTTGTAATGACAATTATATTGAATGAATATGATATGAAAAAGGGTTTTGTGAAAAGCAGGCATTCAGAGTAGTAGGATAAAAGATACTGAAAAGCAGTGCAGAATGCCATACGGGCGTTTTCACAAACGCATAGCATGCATGGTAAATAATCTAATGAAAATAATAAATTGAACATGCAAGCAACCCTTTAAAAAATAAATATATATAATTGTCAAATAATTCCTCTAATAATCCACAAGTAAAATATAGAAATAATGACCCAAATAAATTTCTAACACCAATGAAAATAATGCAATGAATGAAAGTATGCAAATAAATTAAAATAAAATAAAAATAAAAATAAGAAGAATGAGAAGGGAAAGAAGATAAGAAAGGAAGAAGAAAGAAATAAGAAAAGATAAGAAAAATAAGGATTAGAGAAGAAAAGATAAGAAAATTGGCTGATCTGGATATTCTGTGCGCCGCTTGTGACGCGGACGCATGAGTGACGCGGTCGCGTGGTGTGTGATAAGGTCAGGTGACGTGGACGCGTGGGTCACGCGATCGCGTGGCCTGTTTTGTGCGATTGGCGCGAGTGCATCCTCGCGGTCGCGCAACTCTCTGTTCAAAACTCTTTTGCCAAAAATCTGGGTGACGCGATCGCGTGGTCGACGCGATCGCGTGGTCGACGCGATCGCGTGGTCGACGCGATCGCGTGGTCGACGCGATCGCGTGAGTGGCCTTTCCTTTAAAAATGACGCAGACGCGTGGGGCACGCGTTCGCGTGGGGCACGTGTTCGCATGGTAGGGCTTGGGCTTCCAGCACGAGTCCAGCCCAACTCCAGCTCAACTTTCTGCCATACACCCTTTTTACGCTGATTTCAGGTCACGCGGCCGCGTGCGTGACGCGGTCGCGTGGGAGGCTATTTTTCCAAATGACCCGGACGCATCATCGATGCGGTCGCGTGGAGTCAATTTGTGCTAATGGCGCGCCTCCAGCCACGCTTTCGCGTGACTCTCTGTTCAACCTCATTTTCTTCCGAACGCACATACGACGCGGACGCGTCGTGTGTGAAGATCCCTTTTTTTTTTTGATAATCTGAAAAAAAATGCAGAATGCAGTGTTAATATGAATGTGATGTAAAACTCCAGGTTCAATATAAAATAAAATAAAACTCGAAAACAAACAAAACTAAATAAAAATAAAAAAGGAACGATCATACCATGGTGGGTTGTCTCCCACCTAGCACTTTTAGTTAAAGTCCTTAAGTTGGACATTTGGTGAGCTCCCTGTTATGGTGGCTTATGCTTGTACTGATCCAGGAATCCCCACCAATGTTTGTACTTCCAATATCCTTCGGGGTCCCAAACTAAGCAGGTAAAGCCCTTAAGAAGCTTCAAACAGATTCTTAGGCTCCCGGGGTAACAAGTGTCAGAGCGAATTCCAGGATCCCAATTCTTTCTTTTACACCCATCTTTGTCGGGATATGTATTTTTCCAACTGGGTGATAAGTAATTTGAATTCTCACTGCAGCTACCAAACAGCTTCCTAGACCCATTCAATTGAGCTTTACACCAACCTTTGCGTTTAAACTTAAGGCTTCCAACCATAATGAACCTTACAGGACAATTCTTACCACTGGCCATCTTCCTCTTACTCTTAATGTTACAAAGAGCTCTAAGTTGACCATCCGTCTCCAGTAGCCCATATTCAAGTGGAATTAGAAAGCTAAGGGATATGAATTTTACCCACTTGAATGTTGTGAAGGATGATGGCAACTTAGGGGGAGGTGTTTTTAATGAAATTGCAAGCTCCACTCCCTTGTTCTCTTCTCTGATAATTACACCTCTTTGCAAGCTTTTTCAATTTCAACCTCTTCCTCTTGGTAGCTTTCTTCCAATTCAATCTCTTCTTCATTGCTTTCCAAGGGCATGGGAGGTTGTGCTTCTTCTTCTTGAATCTCCATCTCTTGATCAACCTCTTCCAAGTCCTTAACTGTGATATGCTTTAGAGGTTGTACACCCTCCTTAGAATCAATTTCAAACGTCTTGGAAGGGGGTTCTATGACTGGACTTTTCCATGGAGGTTCTGCATCCCCTAAGTCTTCAACCAATTCTTCTTCTTCAATAATTCTGGCTTCCTCTACTTGTTCCAGTACAAAGTCATGCTCCATACTGTTCACTGGAGTTTCTAGTATCTCCTTCATACTACGTTCTTCATTAGATTGTCCACATGAAGCCATGGGGGTTCCTTGAGTGTCCGAACGTTGGGAAGCTAATTGACTCATTATTGCTTGCTCCAATTGACGAATGGTTGCATGAAATTGATCCACTGTTTCCTTGAAACGATCCTTTGTCTCTTGACGCACTCGGCTTTCATAAATAGGATCATAGTGCTCTTGGATTGATGGATATGGAGATGGTGAATATTGAAGTGGTGGTTCTTGTGAGTAATTGGGTTGGAATTGGGGTGGTTCTATATATGGTTCATAAGGTGGTTGGTATGGTGGATATGGGTTAGGGTCATATGGAGGTGAATGGTGTAAAGGGGCTTGTGAGTATGGTGGTCTAAAGTCATGTTGAGAAAAGGGTTCATAGGCATATGGTGGTGGTTGTTGATAGTCCATTGGAGGTGGTTGTTGCCATGAGGGTTGATCAAATCCTTGTGGCTCCTCCCATCTTTGATTGTTCCAACCTTGATGACTGTTCTCATTGTAATTTCTTCTTCCTGCAACATAATTGTAACCAGACTCATAGCCAAAGGGGTGAGAGTTCATAGTAACAAATAAAAATTAAAAACAAAAATAAAAATAAATTTAAATTAAAAGGTTATTTAAATTTTGAAATTTGAATTTTAAATTTTTGAAATTTGAATTTTTGAAATTTGAAATTTGAAAATTTTTAAATTTGAATTTTGAAATTTGATTTTTGAAATAAGATAAGATAAGATAAAAATTTTAAAATAAAAACCAATAACCTCTTAATTTACAAAAAAGCAAAAATAAAAACAAAAATAAAAACAAGTAAAAAGAAAATATTTACAATAACCAATAATAAGGCACACGTTTGCAATTCCCCCGCAACGGCGCAATTTTGACGTTGGGATTTTTGCCAGTAAAGAATTTCATAAAAACAGTCGTGTTGTAGATATAGTCTCTAAACCGACAGAAATCCCTTCGTACAAACTTTTTGGTCGTCACAAGTAACAAACCCCTATAAAATTGATAACTGAGTATTTAAACCTCGGGTCGTCTTCTCAAGGAATTGTAGGGAGGTATGTTCTTATTATTGGTTATGAGTTTGTAAATTGGGGTTTTGGAAGTAAGGTGGGAATATGTTATATGACAAATAATTTAAATGGCAATTAAAAATAAATAAATACTGTAAAGCAACTTTTGGCAAGGTATGAGAAATTGGAAGTCCAGTCTAGTTATCCTTATCAATAACAATGAAAGTCGAATCTTAATTCCACTTAGTTAACCTTTACTAAAGTAAAAGAAAGTCAAGGGACTAATTAGTTTGATCTTCAAATCCTATTTATTTCCTAAGAAAGGATTGGGATTATTGAAGTTCAACTCAATTGGAAAGATAACAATTTAACAATTATGCTGTTGAATTGGATAACTCCTGAGTTACTGATTGCTTAACCAAAACCAAAAGGGAAAAAGTAAATCTACTGGAATAAGAATGCCTTCAGATGGAAAGCAATAATCATGTAAATAAAAGAAAGCAATCATAAGTCTGAAATACCTCAAAATATATTGATTAAGAAAATTATATGTAATATGGAAGAGTTCATAAATTAAATAAAAATAAAGAACTTGGGATTGAGAGTCACTCCTAAAACTAAGAGAAGTCCTAATCCCTAAGAGCGAGAGGAGAGAACCTCTCTCAAAACTAATCTAAATCATGAGAAGTGAATTATAAGAGCCTCTCCCATGAATGAATAGATTCCCCTACTTTATAGCCTCTAATCTGTGTTTTCTGGGCCGTAAACTGGGTCGAAAATAGCCCAGAAATCGCTGGAGAAGAATTCAAACACGCTGATTTTTGTCATTGCGATGCGGCCGCATGGGTCACGCGGTCGCGTCTCCTAGCGTCAAGGCAACTATAGCATATTATATATCAAATCGAAGCCCCGGACGTTAGCTTTCCAACGCAACTGGAACCGCATTGTTTGGACCTCTGTAGCTAAAGTTATAGCCGTTTGAGTGCGAAGAGGTCAGGCTGGACAGCTTAGCAATTTCTCCAGCTTCTTGTATTCCTTCCACTTTTGCATGCTTCCTTTCCATCCTCTGAGCCATTCTTGCCCTGTAATCTCTGAAATCACTTAACACACATATCAAGGCATCTAATGGTGATAAGAGAGGATTAATAATAAGCAAATATAAGATCAAAGAAGCATGTTTTCAATCAAACCACATAATTAGGAAGGCAAATGTAAAACCATGCAAATAGTATGAATAAGTGGGTAAAGAGTAGATAAAAACCACTCAATTGAGCACAAGATAAACCATAAAATAGTGGTTTATCAGTAAACTAGAAATGACATCTACCTTTGCTGGATCAACTGAAATACCAGTATTAGAAACAACATGTCCTAGAACAATACCTTGTTTGACCATAAAATGACATTTATCAAAATTTAATACAAGGTTTGAACTAACACCCCTGTCTAATACTCTAGCTAAACTATCCAAGAAAAGGTTGAAAGAATCACCATACACTAAAATCATCCATGAAAACTTCGATACAGTCTTCAAGAAGTTTTGAGAAAATGCTCATCATGCATCTTTGGAACGTAGCCGGTGCATTACATAAGCCAAAAGGCATCCTCTTGTATGCATACGTTCCAAAGGGACATGTAAAAGTAGTTTTCTCCTGATCTTCAGGAGCTATATGAATTTGAAAATATCCAGTGTAACCATCTAAAAAACAGTAGTGTGATTTACCTGATAGGCGATCAAGCATTTGATCGATGAAAGGCAATGGGTAATGATCCTTGTGGGTAGCCTGGTTGAGGCGCCTATAATCAATGCACATATTTCAGGAGTTCTGCACTCTGGTTTATATGAGTTCTCCATGCTCATTCGTCACCGTTGTGACTCCAGGCTTCTTGGGCACCATTTGTACTGGGCTGACCCATTCACTATCTGAGATGGGATAGATGATGTCAGCTTCAAGCAATCTGGTCACTTCCTTCTTGACAACTTCTAAGATGGTGGGGTTCAACCGCCTTTGAGGTTGACGGACATGGCTTGCTCCCTCTTCTAAAAATATCCCGTGCTCACAAACTTGAGGGCTGATGCCTATTATATCCACCAAGCTCCACCCAATAGCCTTCTTGTGTCTTCTCAACACACTAAGCAACTGCTCGTCTTGTTGGGATGTAAGTTCCCTTGTAATAATAACTGGGAGCTTCTGATTATCCTCAAGGTAAGCATACTTGAGGTGGGGTGGAAAGGGCTTCAACTCCAATTTCTGCTCATGGTTAGGCACTTTATCTTTTGGAGCCATTGGTGGGGGCAAGTTATCTTTAGTAAGCTCAGAGGGTTTCCCCAAACTTGGATCTTGCTCTTTGTGCATCTCTTCTATTTTTCCTGGTGAACTGTAGCTACAGTTTCATCAATGATATCGCACTGGAAGATGGAATGATCTTCCGGATGGTGCTTCATAGCTTCATCCAGGTTGAAACTCACTGTTCTGCTATCTATCTCAAAAGAGTAAGTTCTTGAGAAGGCATCCAATTTGAACTTTGAAGTCTTCAGGAATGGCCTTCCAAGCAGGATGGATGATGGTCTTCCTAAGTCATTAGGGGGCATCTCTAGAATATAGAAGTCAATAGGAAATGTGAGCCTCTTAATGCTTACCAGCACGTCCTCAGCAATTCCAACCACCGTGATTATGCTTTTATCTACCAAAACAAAATGAGCGGCCGACCTTTTTAAGGGAGGGAGCCTAAAAGCATCATATACAAACAATGGCATAATACTCACACACGCTCCTAAATCACACATGCAGTCAGAAAATGTTATACCCTCAATGGTACATGTAACCATACATGGCCCCGGATCCCCACATTTTTCTGGTATGGCACCCATTAAAGCAAAAATGGAACTACCTAGAGGAATGGTTTCTAATTCATGTAATATATCTTTATGCATGCATAAATCTTTTAAAAACTTTGCATATTTAGGTACCTAGTGAATGGCATCAAAAAGGAGAATGGTTACCTAAACCTTTTTGAAGATCTCCACCATTTTGGGGTCGAGCTCTATCTGCTTTCTGGACTTCCTAGCAAGGCGTGAAAAGGGGATAGGGATGGCGTCTTTTACAGCTTCAGCTTCCTTTGGTGCGCCATTCCCTTATTGAGTTGCTTCTTCTTCAACCATGTCTTGTACTTCCTCTTCCTCTTTAACATCCGCTACCTCAATAATATCTTCAACTGAGATGTTTTCTTGTGAGCTTGACTCCTCATGATTCCTCTCTGGCAGTGTGGTTTAAGACCTCAAAGTGATGGCATTAATTCCACCATTGGGGTTGGGTAAAGGTTGAGAAGGAATTGCACTGGAGCTTGAAGGCTGATTATTGGGAGTAGATAATGAATCCATCTAGGAGACAAGAGCTTGTAAGGTGGCATTCAGACCGTTCATGCTAGAGTTAAGTGTAGTTTGAATATCTTGTTATCCTTGTGCAAGAGAGCGAAGTATCTCGTCATTAGAAGAGGAAGGGGGTAAGTGATTTGAGGGGTCTGCTGTTGGTTGTTCTGAGGCGCTTGGGACTGCCTTAGGTGAGGTGCTCTGTAAGACTGATTTTGGTTCTACTGTTGGTAGGGAGGGTTCTGCTGATACCAGTTTTGCTGATTGTGATTGTTATTCCACCTCTGATTTCCCTAGTTGTCTCTGCCTCCTCTATTATAGTTGTCCCTCCATCCCTGGTTGGAGTTGTCTTACCAACCTTGGTTATAGTTCCCACCTTGGTTATAATTGCCGCCTTGTTGATAGTATCCTTGATTCGCGCGGTCATAGAAATTATGAGTAGCTGCCTGATGTGCGGAAAACGATTCGACACAAAACTCACCGGCAAGTGCACTGGGTCGCATCAAGTAATAATAACTCACGGGAGTGAGGTCGATCCCACAGGGATTGAAGGATTGAACAATTTTAGTTTAGTGGTTGATTTAGTCAAGCGAATCAAGATTTGGTTGAGAGATTTGTGATTTGCAGAATTTAAATTGCACTGAAAGTAAAGGTAATGGAAAATTTGCATGAAATTAAAGAGAACAGGAATTAGAGTGCTGAATCTTAAAGAACAAGAAATTAAATGGCAGAAACTTAGAACGCAAGAAATGTAAACTGCAGAATCTTAAAGTGCAAGAAATGTAAATGGCTTGAATTGTAAAGGGGATTGGGAATTAGATTTGCAGAAATTAAACAAGGAAAAGTAAAATTCAACAAACAGAAAAGTAGAAGATGCCTTGGATTGAATCGGATCTAAAACAGAAATATAAAAGAGCTTGAAAAGCAGTAAACAGAGAAATTGAAAATGGAAATCCAGATCTCAGGACTAAAGAGACTAGATAACCAAGTCTAGATCTCAATGCCTTCCTAGATCCAAAAAGAACAATTGCAAAGGAAATGAAGAAATGTAAATTTCAGAGAAAGTAGAAGAAGAAGCAATTAACAGAAACTGAAATTCAATGATGCGGAAAATTTAAACAAGATCCCAAGGTGAGATTGAAACAGAATTTCTTCAATTCTCCACCCAAGATCCGAAGCAAGAAAAGTAAAGAGTATTCAAGCAAGAACAAGGAAGAAGAGAGATCAATTCTCCTCCCCAAATTCTCTTGAATTAAAACAACAATGCCAAAATGTAAAAGTGAGCTCTCTACAAACTACCAAATCAAAAACCGAAAAAGAAAAAAAACTCCCTAGAAACTTAAATCCTAATCTATTTATACACTTTCTTCAAATGGTCTTCAAGCCTTGAATTGGGCCTTTCCTCTTGATGGAATTGGGTTGATAGAGGCCTTGGTTGATTGCTCTTGGAGTTGGAAAGAGAACCGAAGTGAACCGGGTTGGGAATTATAAAAGCTTGAGTAAAAGTTTGAGTAAAAGTTTGAGGCAAACTTTTACTCAAACTTTTTACACCAGCTGCCCCATTCTTGCTGCTACCAATGTTTGAGCTAAAGTTTGGGGTCAAACTTTTGCTCAAACGTTGGCCCCCTTATGCACACTCATGGCGCCAACGTTTGCCAAAAAGTTTGAGGCAAACGTTGGCGCAAACTTTTTGTCTCCAGGGTGTGTTGCTGATGGCGCCAACGTTTGCCAAAAAGTTTGAGGCAAACGTTGGCGCAAGCTTTTGTCCTCCAGGGTATTGATTTGTGATACCAACGTTTGCCAAACAGTTTGAGGCAAACGTTGGCGCAAGCTTTTTTTCCAAAATTTTGAGCTAAAGTTTGAGGCAAACTTTGCTCAAGCTTTTTGTTCCCTGGGGTGTTTTCACTTATTCCGAAAGTTTGAGCTAAAGTTTGAGGCAAACTTTTGCTCAAACTTTTTGTTCTCTCTTGCTCCTAGCCATTCCTTCTTGCTTCAACCTTTCTCCAAGCTTTCTTCACCTATCATTAATCAACCAAACACATCAAAGCTATGCTCAAAATCATGAGATTGTCATTCTTTCATAATATGTGGCAATTATAGCATAAATCCTCATGAAATTGCATTAATTTATCTATGGTTGATTAAATCAAAGGAAACATGAAAATCTACTCAATTGGCTTGCTTGTGGCTCAAGAAAGTGCATAATTCAATTGAAAACAAAAGAAAAAGGCTAGTGAAACTAGGCTAAGATGACTTGTCATCACAACACCAAACTTAAAGCTTGCTTGTCCCCAAGCAAGAAATGAATTATGCTCAAAGGTTCTTTCAATCAGAATGGATTTGAAAAATTACTTGTACTATCCTGTGAGTGAAGTGATCAAGTGACAGTGGGGTGAACTCTAAATCATGTGCTCATGCAAGGGCCTCAGTGCTTACTAGTCCCTACATCTTGGAAGTCTTAGGTCTTAGGATTTTCATCCAAATGGTATCATGGAGGTCTCTTTATATGTAATCACCTTGAAGCAGCTTATGGTTTCCTTGCTTTGGCCTTGACTCTAAGTGTCATGTCTCAAAGCGGCTCTTTAGATAAGCTTTCAATCAATACTCATAAACCAGTTGGTTTTAAGGTATTAGGTGTTAAAGCACCCCTAAGGATTTACTTGCTCAAGCCTCTTTCTTTGACACAATTCGACCACAAGCATTTACTAGGATAACAACTCTTTGAGTTTTTGTTTCTTCTTTCTTTTTTGCCTAGTAATTGATGCTCAGAGCCTTGGGCCATGTTCTTTTTGTTTTTGTATTTTCTTTATTTTCTTTTGTTTTGTTTGCTGCTTCTTGGATCAATAAATTTTTGAGAATCTCCACAATACTTCTTTGAACTTCATGTCCTGCCTATGAGCTCCCATGCAAGTTTTCATAAGCATGCAACCTCAATACATTATCATACAACTAGAACTGCCACTTCTCCTAATCTTTTGCTTGCCTCAAAATTTTTTAATTCCTCAATCCTTCTTTTCAAAGAACTTTCATGTGATGCATTTTTGAAGTATTGAGTGCAAACAAGTGTGAAAAGTGTAGTGTTGTGAATAATCAAGCATCTTAATTATTGAATTACAGAAAAACTATACTATGCAGACAAGCAGGGGTATTATATCACTTTCAATCGTAGCAGTATCTGATATAAAACAATCACTGAACAATACAACCTTTTGGAATCTACTTGCTGTCCTCCTCCTCATCATCCTCATTGCTGGTTTTAGCATTCCTCTTTCATTTCTTTGGGTGATGATGCTTAATCCTTCCAAAAGCTTGTATGACACTCTACAATGATATTGAAAGTTGCTTGTTCCCAAAGCAGTTGAAAAATGGTTAGCATGCATGATTTATTTGTGGGCTTTTGAACTTACTTTGGTGTGGGAACACCAAACTTAGTACCTTACCAATGGTCCTTGTGCATCAGATTAACCATGTGTAAAACTCTTTTTCTTTTTCAAAATTGACAAAACTGGAAACTTAGGAAACGGCAGCATAGTTGACTAGTTTATCTAAATGCTTGAAGCTGGCATTATGTAGAAAGTGAGAATGTGTTTTATGATGGGATTTTGGTGGAACACCAAACTTAGAATCCTTTATTCTTCCTTATATTGTTTTGGTGTGCAATACCAAACTTAGCTTCTTGCAATATAGATAAAACTAATCAACCTTTTTATTAAAATAGCTATGAAAAGAAAACTACCTCAGGTTGGGTTGCCTCCCAACAAGCGCTCTTTTATTGTCATTAGCTTGACATCCTTCATCCTCTGATCATGGAAGTTGAGGCTTCTGTTGCCTTTGGTTTCCTCCTAAGTGAAGTTTTGCTTTGTGATGCTCATCCTGGATGATTGATTCTTTTCCTTCAGCCCTCTTCTCACCCATTTCTGCGAGGTTCTTAGCCAGTTGCTGCATTTGCCTCTCAATTCTTCTGAGTGAGGTTTCCTGGTTCTGTGTTATCTCCTCTTGGTGCTCCATCATTATCTCTATTAAGATCTCCAAATTGGTGATCCTATGAAAGTGTTGTGAAATTTGTTGGTTGTGAGGTATCTGGGGTTGGAGGGGTGGGTAGTGTGGTGGTATGTAGTGATTGTTGTTGGTATGGTGGTGTTTTTGCAGGTTTGGGAAGTTAGGGTTGTTATAGTTGAAGTCCCTTTGTTCCTGATGCTGAGATTCCCTCATTCTTAGATAAGAATGTGGCTTCCATGGTGGAAATTGTGCATTCACTGTGACAGAATGTAGAAAATCAATTTGTTTAGCTATTGGCTCCAATTGTTGCTGAGTTTGCTGGTATAGCTGTTTGTTTTGATTCATGATTGCCCTCACTCCTTCAAGATTCATTACTTCCTTTTCTGAGATTGCATTCCGTGGTGTCTCAAATGAGTGTTGGTTATTGGCTCTTTTGTCTTTGAACCCTGCAGTTCCTTGGATGTTTGTTGTTGCGTTGAGTAGGCCATCTGAGAAGTAATCCACCGCTCTTTTTGTTTCTGGGGTTAATTCTTCATAGAATGCTTGGAAACCCACTTTGTCACTTGCTTTCTTGTATCTTTCCCATGCTTTGAACAATGGTTCTTCCTCTCCTTGTATGAAAGGATGTATTCCCTTTTTCATCTTGATGTTTTGTTGGGATGAGGAGAATTTGGCTAGAAACTTGGCAACCAAATCATCCCAACTAGTGATACTTCCTTGGGGAAAGGTTTCAAGCCATTGTGCCGCTTCATCCTTTAGTGAGAAAGGAAATAACAAGAGCTTATAGGTATCATGATTTATACTATCGAGATTAACAGCACCACAAGTCCTCAGAAAAAGGGATAGGTGCTGTTTAGGATCCTCCAATGGATTTCCACCATAGGAACAATTGTTCTTGATTAGTGTAATGAGTTGTGGCTTCATGTTGTGGTGTTCTTCTTTCTCAGAAACTCCTTCTTCAATGATATCCTTCCCTCTGGCCTCTCTTCTTTCCTGTGACATATAAATCAACAAACGAAACACATAGTGGTATTCTTGAAAATTGAGCGTAGTCAGTTGAGACAAAACTTCAAACAGTTAGTGTGTTAGTCAAAAATTTGAGAAACAGAAAATAAAAATGCTAGATCTAGATCACCACCTCACTTAATCATTGTCAATCTAATCAATTCCCGGCAACGGCGCCAAAAACTTGATGTGCGGAAAATGATCCGACACAAAACTCACCGGCAAGTGCACCGGGTCGCATCAAGTAATAATAACTCACGGGAGTGAGGTCGATCCCACAGGGATTGAAGGATTGAACAATTTTAGTTTAGTGGTTGATTTAGTCAAGCGAATCAAGATTTGGTTGAGAGCTTTGTGATTTGCAGAATTTAAATTGCACTGAAAGTAAAGGTAATGGAAAATTTGCATGAAATTAAAGAGAACAGGAATTAGAGTGCTGAATCTTAAAGAACAAGAAATTAAATGGCAGAAACTTAGAACGCAAGAAATGTAAACTGCAGAATCTTAAAGTGCAAGAAATGTAAATGGCTTGAATTGTAAAGGGGATTGGGAATTAGATTTGCAGAAATTAAACAAGGAAAAGTAAAATTCAACAAACAGAAGAGTAGAAGATGCCTTGGATTGAATCGGATCTAAAACAGAAATATAAAAGAGCTTGAAAAGCAGTAAACAGAGAAATTGAAAATGGAAATCCAGATCTCAGGACTCAAGAGACTAGATAACCAAGTCTAGATCTCAATGCCTTCCTAGATCCAAAAAGAACAATTGCAAAGGAAATGAAGAAATGTAAATTTCAGAGAAAGTAGAAGAAGAAGCAATTAACAGAAACTGAAATTCAATGATGCGGAAAATTTAAACAAGATCCCAAGGTGAGATTGAAACAGAATTTCTTCAATTCTCCACCCAAGATCCGAAGCAAGAAAAGTAAAGAGTATTCAAGCAAGAACAAGGAAGAAGAGAGATCAATTCTCCTCCCCAAATTCTCTTAAATTAAAACAACAATGCCAAAATGTAAAAGTGAGCTCTCTACAAACTACCAAATCAAAAATCGAAAAAGAAAAAAAACTCCCTAGAAACTTAAATCCTAATCTATTTATACACTTTCTTCAAATGGTCTTCAAGCCTTGAATTGGGCCTTTGCTCTTGATGGAATTGGGTTAATAGAGGCCTTGGTTGATTGCACTTGGAGTTGGAAAGAGAACCGAAGTGAACCGGGTTGGGAATTATAAAAGCTTGAGTAAAAGTTTGAGTAAAAGTTTGAGGCAAACTTTTACTCAAACTTTTTACACCAGCTGCCCCATTCTTGCTGCTACCAATGTTTGAGCTAAAGTTTGGGGTCAAACTTTTGCTCAAACGTTGGCCCCCTTATGCACACTCATGGCGCCAACGTTTGCCAAAAAGTTTGAGGCAAACGTTGGCGCAAACTTTTTGTCTCCAGGGTGTGTTGCTGATGGCGCCAACGTTTGCCAAAAAGTTTGAGGCAAACGTTGGCGCAAGCTTTTGTCTTCCAGGGTATTGATTTGTGATGCCAACGTTTGCCAAAAAGTTTGAGGCAAACGTTGGCGCAAGCTTTTTTTCCAAAAGTTTGAGCTAAAGTTTGAGGCAAACTTTTGCTCAAACTTTTTGTTCTCTCTTGCTCCTAGCCATTCCTTCTTGCTTCAACCTTTCTCCAAGCTTTCTTCACCTATCATTAATCAACCAAACACATCAAAGCTATGCTCAAAATCATGAGATTGTCATTCTTTCATAATATGTGGCAATTATAGCATAAATCCTCATGAAATTGCATTAATTTATCTATGGTTGATTAAATCAAAGGAAACATGAAAATCTACCCAATTGACTTGCTTGTGGCTCAAGAAAGTGCATAATTCAATTGAAATCAAAAGAAAAAGGCTAGTGAAACTAGGCTAAGATGACTTGTCATCACTGCCAAGGTGTTGTCTTCTTGTTGGAGCTGCGAACACTCATCAGTGTAATGAGTATAATAGGCACATATTCCGCATACTCTTCGAGGAACCAATTGTTGACTCTGTTGTGGTGGGAGAGGCTGAGGTTGTTGTTGATTCAGCTGTAGCTGCTTCAGTATGATGGTCATCTCTCCAGAGTCTGTGTGAGAGCAGCAATCTCACTACTAGAGGAAACCTCCACAACAGCTTTGGGATGGTTGTTCCTATGCCTAGCATTTCGGGTAGACTCAGCTAGATCGGTGATCAGTTGCCATGCTTCTGTCGCCGTCTTGTACTTCTTCAAAGAGCCATTGCTTGCCGGATCTAATGTGGTCTTATCCTGAGGCTTCATGCCTTGTGTGAAGTAACTGATCAACACCATCTGGTCAATCTTGTGGTGGGGATAAGAGTCCAGGAGATTCCTGAAGCATTCCCATTATTCGTAGAGAGTCTCTGAGTCGCCTTGGATAATGTAGGAAATCTCCTTCCTCAGTCTATCTGTAACTTCAGCTGGAAAATATTTGTCCAGGAACTCCCTTCTTAACAGATCCCAATTGGTAACGACAGCCAAATAGTAGTTTCATCTGCACCATGACGCCTAGTAGTAGAACAGGCTGTCTGAAAATCCCTGAGGTGCTTGATAGGCTCTTGAGTAGGTAAGCCATGAAACTTGGGTAGTAAGTTGATTAGCGCAGTCTTCAGTTCAAAATCTGTAGCCAGATTTGGGTGACGCGCTTAATACGGTTGCAGTGTAAAGTCTGGAGCTCCTGCTTCTTCGAGAGTAATCCTTCTGGGCTCTGCCATATTACCTGCAGGTAAATCAACCGAATTACTAGAAGAAGAGCTTATTTCTTCCTCAAATGGCACTTCAGATTTTCCCTCAGATGAGATTGGTGAATTGGTGAGAACCACTTCACTGCCCTCAGAGGCTAACCGTCACCGAGCTCGCCTAATACATGAAATAGTTCTTTCAATTTCAGGATCAAACGCGGCTAAGCTCGAGTAAGGTAGTGAACGCATTATTCAATGAAAGAAATGTACAGCTCATGGCAATAAAATAAAATAAAATATGCAAATATGTAAAATTAAAGATATTTACACCAACCAATAATTTAGCACACTATTGCAACTCCCTGGAAACGGCGCCAAAAAATGACGGGCGGAAAATTGCCGACTAAGAATTTATAATGAAAATAGCATTGCAAGTATAGTTCTTAACTGACGAAAATTCCGCTTATCAATTTAGAAAGGGTTGTCACAATTTTAGAATAAAAATACTGGGAGTAGAATTCCCAGGTCGTCTCCCAACGAGTTGACAAAAGAGTGCAGATTATTGGTTAGGAGTTTTCCGAGAAATTTTAACAGTTGGAGAACAGAAAAGTAAACGATTATAAATTTAAACCAATGAAAATTAACACGAGGTTTTGTATATTCGAATTAAAAAGTCTTGACTGGGAGAAGATTAATTGGAATTTCTATCCTTGTTGGATTTTCCCAAGTGTAATAATAAGGGATTGTTGTTCTACTTAGTTATCCTTTACTGAATAAAGGAAAGTCAAGTAACTAACTAACCAACTCTAAATCTCAAGTCCTAATCCTCTCCTAAAGAAGGATTAGAGTCAGAGATTAGAGAGCAAGCCAACAACTTCCAATCAAAATTAACACTTGAGTATTCCAACTCAACGGTCTCCTCTTAATCAACTCCCAAGTCAAGTTGGAAGTCTACTCCGTTGACATGGATACAACGTTCACAGACATATAAAAGGAATAAGAAGAAAACATGATAAATTAAATAAGAACTAAAAATTAATTAAAGGTAAAAATAGTTCTTTGCATTAATAAATCCCAAAATCATAAACATCCATATCTGAATAGGGTTAATGGGGGATTAAAAGAGTAATAGAATAAGGAAACAAGCTAGAATAATAGAACTTCAATGGAGGTAGTAACTCTTCTCAACATCCAAATCAAAAGCAATAAGCTCTAAAACTATGAATATGAAGAACACTAGAGGAAGTGGTAGAATTCTCTCTAAGATTCCAAAAACTAAAAGGTAAAACTGTGTAATAAGTGAATATGTCGATGTGTCTTGAGTCTCTACTTGTTCCCTGGCTCTAGTCTGCGTTTCTGGACCGAAAACTGGGTCCAAACTCGCCCAAAATCACTCCCAGTATTTTCTGCGATTTCTGCACGTGGCGCATGTCATGTGTACACGTTAGTCACGCCTACGCGTCAGGTACGCGCATGCGTCGCTGTGCAAATTTCTAAATCATGCGCACACGTGAGCCATGCCTGGGCGTCGATCCTCGCTGGTCAGCTCCTTAGTTTCTTGTGTTCCTTCCATTTTTCCAAGCTTCCTTTCCATCCTCTAAGTCATTCCTGCCCTATAAAGCCTGAAAACACTTAACATACATATCAGGGCATCAAATGGTAAAAAGGGGAATTAAAATACACAATTTAAAGGCTTAGGAAACAAGTTTTCAACCATAGAATAAAAATGGGAAGGAATTGTAAACCATGCAAATCATATGAATAAGTGTGCAAGGACTTGATAAAAACCACTCAATTGAGCACAAGATAAACCATAAAATAGTGGTTTATCATGCTTCAGCCTTCTTTTATTTTTCCCCCCTTTTTTTTAAGTAGCGCCAAAACGGCACCGTTTCGTGGCTTGGGAGGGAAAATCGGTACTCGATGAAACCTGGCCGGTTTGACCGGTTCGCCGGTTTGACCGGTTCGCCGGTTTGACCGGTTCGCCGGTTAACCACCGGTTCGGCCAGTTTTTTTACCGGTTTTTTACAAGACAGTTTTGTAGGTAGACCGGACCGGCTAGCTGACCAATTTTCGGTTAACCCGATTGAACTGGCCGGTCCGGTCCGGTTTTTAGAACCTTGATCTGAAGCATATAAGGAGGGCTAGCAACACCAACTCATACCACACAATATACAACACACTTAGGTATAGTTTTAGGTAGTTTAGGGTAGTTTAGTTTAGGTTTTTTTCTCTCAATTTTCCTCAGGGTTTAATTAGGGTTTATATTGCAAAGTGCTATTTCCATTTTGATCTTAGATTTTTGCTTGCCTCCATTGTAATTATTTCTTAATTGTTCCCTTTTATTGCTACACTCTTGATACTCTTTCTTGTAATTAAAGACATATTGTTAATATATACATACTTTTGGTCTTTTGTTTATTTTGTTGTACATTTGTCTCACTTTTGATTATTGTATACTATGTTGCCTTAGAGGCTTTGTAATTCAAAACTTTGAGAGATACAATGTTAGTTATTTTAAACTTCAAAAACTCTGTTATATATTCTGTTGAGCTGATCGGCCTAAACTCCGTAGGCTGTGACTACTTCTCTGTTGTATATTATGCATATATATAACTTGTTTACTTTAAGTATTATTGTATGTATCCTGGAGCTATTGACAATGTTTTATATATTATGTTTTGTTCCTTTCGTGTTAACGCATATAGTTATCGGGTGTGGATGATTCGCGCTTTGTATCTCTGTTCTATGTGTCTTTGATCCTTAATTCCTTTCATCGGGCTTCTAGTTATACTATTTCTTGATTATATACTATTGTATGGAGCATTAGAACTGTTGTGATGCTTTATCGCCTTTGCTTCACGAATATAGGTTAAAGCTTAGTGTGATAGGGTATTACATTCACTGGGCATGATATCTTCCATGTTTCTTCTCAGATTTTCTTTTTGCTGCAGATTTCTCGGAGTTGATCTAATGGGGGATGGTAAAATTGAAATGCAACTCAATACCCAAAAAAATAGAATAGTGACCATGGTTCTCCAATTTCCATGTAATTTCATCTTCATTATCACTTATTTTTGTCCATAGAATAGCACTTGCAATTGCTTGTAGGAATTTGTCTCTGATTAATTGCTCATTCCATTGTCTATTTGTAACGACCCAATTTCTGGTATGTCATGATCATACTAGAAACTGAGCGCTACCAACTTGTCTACCTATTTATTATCTATTATTTATTATATGAGCCTGATTCGTTGTTAAAAGCGTAGTTATTTTACGAGGTACTTTTTTTTATTTTGAAAATATTTGGATTAATAGAAGAAATCATTCATAAGCAATTCACAACTGATAGTAGATAAAACAGTATTAAACAACCATACATAAATATATCACAAGCAGTTGATATCATTCGGTTATCCAGCCTTTATTAGAGTAAAGATCTTTAGTTAGGACACCCCTAGATATAACTAGATAATAACTATATACATATATATACATAGAACATCCCAGGTCCTGACCTGTTCAAGAAGTCCCTAAGCTGGCACCCAGGCTAGCCTAGACTCTATACTCACCTAGTCCCTCTAAACTACTAAAGCGAGGGAAAGTACGTTCTAGGTCTTCAAAACTCAAGTCAGGTTGAACGTCATCAAAAGGTAGAAGGTCGTCTACTACTCCTCTGCACGATCATATGTTATCAAAGAGCGTCTCTCAAGTACTTCATCGAGTGGCCACATAACGGCAACATTGTACGGAGGACTTAGGCTAAAGTTTGTAGATAAGCAGGGTGCAGACGTTGGCTGGCCTCACAATATATACATATAAACAGGTAACGGAGTTCACTCTAGACTCAGAAGACTACCTAGAGTGGAATCCTCTTTGCAGAACAGTCATTAGTAAACTACAGAAGGGTGCTCATGCTTCCATCTGAAGGGGGAAGAGAGAGAGAAGGGGTAAGAACTGGGGAGTTCTTAGTAGGGTCGGGGTTATTAGTTAAATTCATTAATTTCGTGTCGCTTAGCAGACATATAGCAGAATACAGAGAAATAGTAAACAGAAGATACAGATAAATAAAGAAACTAAGAAAGCAAAACACAAACAAAAGAATACAAGGAAACAAAACACAGACACAAAGAATAGAATGAAAACAAAGAAAGCATACATTCAAACAACAATCATAACAGAGGAAATGCGCAACCAAGTATGATGCATGTCTGTCCTATGCAGGCCATGAGCTCACGTGTCGGTTTATACCCTGCAGCCCGACATTACCTAGGAACTAGTCCAAGATATGGCTTATTTTTTGTAGGTGAACTTCGGCCTACAGAAATAGCACTCCTGTAAGTGAACTTCGGCTTACAGGAATAGTCTAAACACAACACAACAACTTTCTGTAGGTGAACTTTGGCCTACAGAAATAACACCTCTGTAAGTGAACTTCGGCTTACAGAAATGGTTTAATCACAACAACTTTCTGTAGGTGAACTTCGGCCTACAGAAATAGCACCCCTGTAAGTGAACTTTGGCTTACAGGTATCACAACTCTCTGTAGGTGAACTTCGGCCTATAGGAGCAACACTCTGAGATACACAATTGATATTCACTGCAGGTGAACTTCGGCCTACAGGAATAACAACTTACTGTAGGTGAACTTGGGCCTACAGGACCTCTAGGGCCAATAGAAAGCATCAGATGAACATATAATAGAATATCATGCCACAAGGCTTAACTCTTTATTTTTATACTCTTCTCGTCTATTCTCTTTGTTATATTACTCTTTTCTCATTATCATCATCCATTATCATTCTCATTATAAATCATCACTTTCACATTCTCATACAGTACTTCTTTCTTTCTCTGTTCAATTATACTATACAAACTTTACAGCTTTTACTTTTACAACATCTCAACTCAAACCATTTCTCTTTATCAGATTACTCTTTTCTCTGTATCCCTTTATTCTACTCTGGTTACTCTGTTCTCTGTATCTCTTTACTTCTCTCTGGTTACTCTGTTCTCTGTGTTTCTCTACTCTGCTCTGATTTCTCCGTTTAACGTATGTATTTAAAGATTATGTAAATTTCGGTATGAATAGTTATCCTGTCCCAAGTATAGGTTCGTTAAGTCTATACTGAAACAGTTTAACTTTTCATATAATACCTAACCTTATTCGCAATTCCAGGACTAACTATGTTGCCCTAGTTCGTTCACTAGTCTCTGTCTGTTTTTCTGTCGTTAAAACTTTACAGACTTTTTCTTCGATTTTTATCTTTTCTTCAACTTTTTATCTTTTATTTATCTTTGCCTCACGAATATGTTTTTACCACTACCTAAGTATTTTATGAAAGTAATTATGAGATTCTGTGCTTAAAGTTGTCTTTCTAAAACTTTTACAGAAAACTGCCTTTTCCGCATTATTTTATTATTTTTTATTAAAATATTATTTTTAATTAAATATTAATATTTAATATTTTATTATTATTTATTATTTTATCATTAAATTTTCGAAAATTACCCCTTTTTAACTTTTAACCTTTAAAATTAACTTTTTACCACGGTAACTTTTAATATTTATACTTTTACCACCCTAACTTCCAGAAATTACAAAATAACCCCTCAAACACCAGAAAATTTACTTCCTTGCCCTTTTCAAGATCTAAAAGGTGTTCTTCATTGTTCTTCACCACACTCAAAGTGTTCTTCATGTTCTTCACAAATTCTTCAGATTCTTTCTCTGTTTTTACCCGTTTTTCAGTCTTTTCAGCAACCGATTTTTACCAAAATTTAAAATAAAATTGCAGCCACTAAAACCCCATATTTTCTACATGATTTTAACACAAATTGAACCCCAATTTAAGGTCTAGGGTTCGTTTTTCCAGCAGCCATGAAGAACACAAATTCAAAGTTGAATATCATCAAATTTCATCAAATTTTCACCAAAATTTCAACAAGAATTACTCATATAAACAATCAATTTCAAGCATAACCAAACCATATTATAATCACACAACTCAAACACAATCAATCAAGATTAAATTCGTCAATCCCTACCTTGATTTGCTGCTACAAATCCGGTTAAACTTTCAGGTGGTCCTTAAGCACTTTTTCCTCCTAAATCACATCAAGAACAACTTTAAATCCAAAAACTCTCAACTGACCAAACCTCACTCAGTATGTTAGGAAGAGATATCTCACCTTAGACTTGCTGTAAATTCACGTTTCATGGCCCTCAAGTCAAGTTAAGCATGATTCCTAAGGAAGAACATCAAGAAAACACATATTTTGCATGGTTTTCCTTGAAAACCGAATTGAAATGGGAGGGAGACAGCCATCTCACCTTATTTCCAGCCTTGATACGTTATATGGTTATTTAGAGGAAGAAGAGAGGATCATTTTGGTGAAAACGGAGTTTTGATTTGAGTTTTGGTTCAGAAGAAATCAAGCTTTGAAGATTAAGTGTTCATGAAGTTTTCTCTCTTTTCTCTCCTTTCAATTTCGGCCAAAATGATGAAATGAGACAGCCTTGGAGGTCTTGGGGGTGTAAGGTGAGTTGTGATTGGTTGGCTTGGAGGTGGGTTAAAATAATATTAAAATATCTCAGGTGTACAACTACTAAAACTAGGTGTATAGGAACAATCGTAAAAACATCTCTAAAAATTATTTTCTGAGCTACTAGCATAAATGACACTAGTAACATATTTATTATGAGAATAAAACATGTATAATGAGGCCTTAGCATTGCTAAAGTCATCAGAGAGTGCTGGTGCTAAGCTGCACCAGTAAACCGTAAACCCAGTTAAACCGATTTTCTGTTTTTAACTAAAACAGACCAGGTAATCTTATAATATCATTCAAGCATTTTCTAATGCTAATATAATAATAATATCATCCTATTATCTCTCTTCTCTCATAAATCGAGTCCGATTTGTCAAACTGAGACTATTTACGAAAAACCGAATCAAAACCCCTAACCGATACGGTTCAAAAACTAGGTTCTTCGTGACCGCATTATCGAGCTTGTCTCAACTAAGGTCCTGAGTTAAAGATAATATAATGACAATGAGGATTGAGATGCTTGATGATACAGAAGAGGTATTCCCTTTACTGATCTTTCGGAGAAATCCGTGTATTCAGAAATGATCTCGCGTAGTCGAAAATCAGGGTTGTTACAGGACAACTCTATGGCTATCTTAGCTATGCGAGGGAGAAGTCCATTGATTACAACCCCAATAACATAGAGAGAATGATGATGGTAAAGCAGACAGCTTCCACCCAGAGCTATGAGGAGAGAATGAAGCAACAAGACCCAGGATTTGATGAAATCCTAAAACACATCAAGAACAACTTTAAATCCACAAACTCTCAACTGACCAAATCTCCCTCAGAATGTTAGGAAGAGATATCTCACCTTAGACTTGCTGAAAATTAATATTTCTTGGCCCTCAAGTAATGTTAAGCATGATTCCTAAGGAAGAACATCAAGAAAACACATGTTTTGCATGGTTTTCCTTGAAAACCGAATTGAAGAGGGAGGGAGACAGCCATCTCACCTTATTTCCAGCCTTGATAAGTCACATGGTTATGTAGAGGAAGAAGAGAGGATCATTTTGGTGAAATCGGAGTTTTGATTTGAGTTTTAGTTCAGCAGAAATCAAGATTTGAAGATTTGGAACTAAGAACTTTTCTCTCTTTTTCTCTCTACCTATTTTCGGCCACAAAGTGAAAATGAGCCAGCCTTGGGGGTTTTGGGGGTGTAGGGTGAGTTGTGATTGGTTGTCTTGGAGGTGGATTAAAATAATATTAAAATATCTCAGGTGTATAACTACTAAAACTAGATGTATCGGAACACTTGCAAAAACATCTCTAAAAATTATTTTCTGAGCTACTAGCATAAATGACACTAGTAACATATTTATTATGAGAATAAAACATGAATAATGAGGCCTTAGCATTACTAAAGTCACCAGAGAGTGCTGGTGCTAAGCTGCACCAGTAATTTGTGAACCCGGTTAAACCGATTTTTCTGTTTTTAACTAAAACTGATCAAGTAACCTTATAATATCATTAAAGAGGCTTCTAATACTCATATAATGATGGTATTATCCTATTATCTCTCTTTTCTCATGAATCGAGTCCGGTTTGTCAAACTGAGACTATTTACGAAAAACCGAATCAAAACTCCTAACCGATACGGTTCAAAAACTAGGTTCTTCGCGACCGCGTTATCGAGCTTGTCTCAGAAAAGGTTCGAACTTAAAGATGACATAATGACAATGAGGATTGAGATACTTGATGATATATCAGAGGTTTTCCCCTTACTGATCTTCCGGAGAAATTCGTACTTTTAGAAAAAATCTCGCGTACTCGAAAATCAGGGTTGTTACACTATTGCTGTCATATAATTGATTAACCTAGATTAGATTTGAGTATGTGTTAGGCTGGTAGTGCACTGGAATAAGATTAAAATTCTCCAACCATGGGTCTTCAAATATTCTCACCGAACTTCCCTTTCCTAGAGACCAAAACAATCATTTCTCGAGAACCTTCCTCCCTTCTAATGCACTCCTCCAAGCCCAGGAAGAATTCTGACCGATATCTGACTTTAAAAAAGATGAGTACCTGAAATACTTGCCCTTATAAATTTTGTACTCTAAAGAATGTGTCTTTGTCATTAATCTCTAGCCCTGTTTTGCAAGCATCGCCAAATTAAACTTCTTTAAATCTTTGAATCCCATTCCTCTTTACTCTTTCTGTTGTCAACCAATGTCCCATCTAACCCAGTGCTATCTCCTTTCATCATTTTTCTAGCCCCACCAAATTTGCATGACTTTCTTCTGAATGTCTTCTATTAGAGAATCTGAAAGTTTAAAGTAACTCAGCGTATAAATTGGTATAGCAGTAGCCACTAGCTTAATGAGGACCTCTCTTTTGCTCACTAATAATAAATTCGTTTTCCAAATCTGCAGTTTCTTCACAACATTGTCCTGAATGTAGTTAAAAGATGGTAGCCCTAAGTATTTGTCTTGCCTGTCCACATGAGGAACTTGTAGG
Organism: Arachis ipaensis; assembly: GCF_059453495.1. Classification (NCBI taxonomy): domain Eukaryota; kingdom Viridiplantae; phylum Streptophyta; class Magnoliopsida; order Fabales; family Fabaceae; genus Arachis; species Arachis ipaensis. The sequence goes on from NC_142435.1 coordinate 90,946,311, forward strand.
ATGTGAGATAGATAATTCTGGGTCTGTTATGCGGTGTTCTGACTGAAAAATACTACTGATTTGGACAAATTAATAACTTGACCACTCAATTCACCATAGGTCTGTAAGGTATGCATAAGGTGTTGGCATGATGTATATGTTGCTTTACAGAACATAATAGAATCATCTGCAAAAAATAATTGGCTAAGAAAAGGGCAGCTACTACTAAGCCTTAGACCTAAAATCGCTTGTTCTCCTTTGTGGAGTAGATGGGATACTCCCTCTGCACAAATTTCTAAAAAGACAGGGAGAGTGAGGATCACCTTATCATAATCCCCTACATGGTTTAAAGAAACCATGAGGTGGTCCTTCCACAGTAATAGAATAGGATACAATAGTCAAACATTCTTTCATCCAATCAACCTATTTTTTACAAAAACCCGATTGTTCTATAACCTCCCACCAAAACTCCATTCTACCCTATCATACGCCTTGCTCATATCAAGCTTGAGGGCTAAATCATAATCACCAAATCTATTATTCTTTAGGAAATGCATGTATTTATGGGTAATGAGGATGATATCACTAATCAACCTTTCCTTAATAAATGCACTTTGATTATCACTAATTAGCTTATTCATAACGTTTTGCATGCGATGTACTAGGACTTTAGAGATTACCTTATAGAAGACACTACTAAGGCTTATTGGCCTTATCTGAGTCATCATTTCTGCCATAGGAACTTTTGGAATGAGACAAATTTGAGTATAGTTTATGGCTCTCATAATTTTACCATCCCATTAAAAACCTACCAACCGCTTCCACTACCTCCTTTTTGATAGTTTTCTAGTAGAATTGAAAGAATTTTGCTGTGAATCTATTATTTCTAGGGATGAGAAAGGATTAATAGGAAAAATAACAACCTTGATTTCACTTTTTGTTACTTGTCTTGTGAGCATCTGATCAGTTGTATCATCCACCTTCCTTTGAATTGAGCGAATGTACTCCCTTGCTTACCGAGGGTTAGAGAATGAAAAAAGCTCCTGAAAGTAGTTTTGAGAAACTTGAGCTATGCCCTCTGGATTCGTTCTGAATGAACCAAAACTGTCTTATAGTATGTGGATCTTGTGTTTTCGATTTCTATGCTAAAATTTAGAATGGAAAATTTTAGTATTCTGATCTCCCCACTTCCGCCATTGAATTCTTGATTTTTCTTTCTAGTACCTCTCTTCCATCTCAAATGCATCCACCAAGTCTTCCTCTAGAGTATGAATTACTTCTCTATATGCATTTTTGCCTTTAGCTTTCTCTGTCACCAGCTTCACCTTAAGATCAACAATAGTTTTTTGAGTTATTGGGGCTGGTCTTTTTCCAATCAACAAGATAGTGCCAGCGTTGTTTCAGTTTGCTAAATAGTTTGTACACTAGAGAACCTAAAACACCATATTTCCATGCCTCTTTCACAATATTCAGCACCTCTTCCTTCCTACACTATCGCTCTTGAAAGTGGAATCTCCTCTTAGTCTTCCTTCCTTCCATGTTTGAGTTAAAAAGAATAGGGCAGCGGTTTGAACCCATATCTTCTAGATGCACAATAGAAGGACTTGGATAATCGTCTTTGAGTTATTGAGAAACCAGACATCAGTCTAATCTTTCCTGAGTAAAATTTCCCCTATACTTTTTGTTATACCAAGTGAATTTCATTTCCGAGTAGCCTATATCCACCAAATGAGTGCCATTGATGAATTCATAAAAGGCTGCTATTGACAATGTAGACTTCATTCTCCCTCATTCTTTTTCGTGATAAGCTGCTATTACATTAAAATCACCAATTACTACATAACAACTGGTAGCTCGGTTTAACAGTTCAGGAACTTTATCAAATTGCGTCAACCTCTGATTTTTCTCACTATCTAAATGTACTGCTACCACTTCTAACTCCCTTTGCATTTGCTAATTTCTCTGTTTAAAATGAATAAATACTTGGTGCACGAATCCCCACACTTTATACAACTGTACCAGCAAGTGCATTAGGTTGTCCAAGTAATACCTGAGTGAGTCAAGATCGATCCCACGAGGATTGTGGTTTGAAGCAAGCTATGGTTATCTTGCAGGTCTTAGTCAGGCGAATCAACAAGTTGTTGGTTTGAATTAGAAGATGGAATTAGATTGATATGTTTACAATGATAATCTTAAATCTTAGATGGTTAAGGCTTGGAGTTGCTTTGTCCTTCTGGATTAACCCTGGTCTTACTGTCTTCTTCAATTGTGAATGATTCCTTCAATGGCAGGTTGTATGTGATTGATGCTGGTTTGAGCAGCCACCAATACTCCTCTAGATCTGAGCACCAGGGTTAGTGCGCATCCATTCTAATTGAGGGTGAAGCTCCTTGATTCGCGGAAATTTGCCTCTCAACAATTTTCCTACCGGCAAGTGCACCGGTTTGTCGTCAAGTAAAAACTCACTGTAGAGTAAGGTTAAATCGCACAGGGATTGGTAGATCGATCAATTATAATTGGTGAATTGTTCTAGTTGAGCGAAATCGGATTTGGTTGAGAATTGTAAAAAGAAAATTTGGCGGGAAAATTAAATTGCAAGAAAGTAAATAACAGGAATTAAATTGCAAGAAATTAAATGACAGAATCTGAAATTGCAAGAAATTAAATGGGAATGGAGATTAAACATGAAATTAAAGATACAGAAAGTAAACAGAATGGGTAGATCAGAGATGGGGATTCATTGGGTTTTGGGAGATATTGAATTCTCCGGATCAAATCATTTTCACCTCTTCCTCAATCAATGCATTCATTAACATTGCTTGGCAATCTTAGATGATTGGATCCCAATGTCTTGGCTCACCAATCTCTCTAAGCATGAACAATTGCCCAATGTCTTGATTTAATTGCTCATGGGAAGAGTTGAAGTTCGGTCATTGACTATATCACACAACTTCATAGATCAAAGTGTTGGTAGGATTACATGTCACTATATCCATCCAGGCCCTAATCTAATCCAATGTGAGAAAGCAATTCTAGCATGAATTCTTCATTCCTCTCTCAAGGCTCCAAAGAATTCCAATTATGGATAGCTTCTCTCTCAAGACAACTATCCAATTGAATTAAGACTGAAAGCCTTCTAACAAAAATCAAGAGAAAAGAAAGAAGAAGAAGATGAAAACTACTATTGACCCATTGAATTACAATAAAGGTTCCTAAACCAATGAAAAGGGGTTTAGTTGTTCATAGCTCTCAAAAAGGAAATTAGAATTAAAAGATACATTCTTAATTCAAAACGAAAAGTGCAGTAAGTGTAAAAATTCAAAAAATGGGAAAAAAGGTCCTTTCTAGCTTAAATTCTAAACTATTTATACACTTTCTTCTGTTGATCTTCAATATCTGAATTGGGCTTTTGGCCTTGATGGGATTGGATTGAAAATGGCTCCAATTGGTTTCCGTTGTTGCTATTGAGAAGAGATCTGTTTGAATTGTGAGTTCTGATGCTTCACATTGGAGTCAACGTTTGATGGCCAACGTTGACTCAGACGCCCTTCTTTAAAAATTAGAAAAACCAGATAGTGCTGCTGTCATTGGCGTTTGACCCAACGTTGGAGGGCCAACGTTCTGCTTACCCACGCGTACGCGTGCTTTATGCTTAAGCGTGAAATCTGTGATTTTGTTTCTTCACGCGTACGCGTGCACCACGCACACGCGTGAAGGCTGAGATTTTCCTTCTTCACGCGTGCGCGTACACCATGCTTACGCATGAGTTGCCCTTTTTCTTATCGACTCGCACGCGTCACTGACGCATACGCGTCGATTCAAAATTCCCAACTCCAAATTCTGGCCTTGGCATCGCAGACGTTGGAGGCAGCATTTGAGGCAACGTTGGACCTCCAACGTTCGATTTTTACGCGTACGCGTGACCCACGTGTACGCATGGATGGTCGATTTTTCCATTCCACGTGTGCGCGTGACTCACGCTTATGCGTGGATATGAAAATTTTGCTTTTTCACGCGTACACGTGATAGACGCGTACGCTTCACTCAAAAACCATTTAGCTCCAGAATTGAAGTTTTTATCACCACGTTGGGGGTAACGTTGGATGTCCAACGCTCCCTCAAACGTGAATATCAGCACACTATGCAGAGAATTGCTCTGCCTCTCTTCCAACGTTGCTTCCTCTTCATCTTTTCTAGGCTCCTTCTTCAACCTTCCTCCATGTTTTCTTTCACCTGTCATCAACCAATATATGCGTCAAAGCCTTGCTAAAGTCACGAGAATTCTCATCATTCATTGCACACAAATAATTATAGCAAAATTCTCATGAAATTGCATCAAATTAATCATGATTGAATGAATCTAGGCATACATGAATTTCTACCCAATTTGCTTACCTATAACTCAAGAAAGTGCATAAAACCTACTAAAAACAAAGAAAAAGGATAGTGAAACTACCCTAAGATGCCCTGGCATCACAACACCAAACTTAAATCTTGCTTGTCCCTAAGAAATTACTGAATTATTAAGAAGAAAGAATGAAACAGAAGGGTATGTTCATATTAGCAAGTCATTATTTATTAGTTAATGGGGTTTTATGCAAAAAATGCAGAAGCTCACTTCTTATTGATCTTTAGGCATAGAATGTCTCCTTCAAGTATCAATTAACATACTACTATGACCTCTTATTATTCACTCATCCTTGGTGGTTGCTATTCTTTATTTTCTTTTCTTGTAAATTTTAGCTCTGTGTCATGTGTTGTAGCAGTTTCTTAGCTTATTTGTACTCAACAAATTTTCACTACAGACACTTGGCTCACATTTCTTCTTAGAACATTGATGCCCAGCACCTCTTTGGGTTACTAAATATCTTGTAACTAGGTTGCTCTTGATAATGGACTTTCCGTTGATAATCCCGGGTTAGTTACCCCAAGTTACCAAGTGTTAAAGCACTCCATAGAACCTAATCATCCAAGCAGATCCTAGTACAAAGACACCACAGGCATATGTCCTAAGGTCCAAGCTATTGGTGTCTAGCCTTATTCATTGCTTTCTTCTGTTTTTGTTGCCACTTTTGGCTTTTCTTTTTCTTTCTTTTTGTTTGTTTCTCTTTCAACCGAGGACTTTTATTTACTAAGATTCATAGACAGCATGCTAGTTTTAACTTAAAAAGGAGAACAGTCTATCCTTTATTCATTATAAGTGAGCTACTACACAATCAAACATACATACCACCACTTACTATTATTTCACTTCTTGCTAAAAAGGAACTATTCTACTTCTGTTCAAACATTTCTTTTATTGAAATTAAAAAGACTCAGTGGACAAGCCAAGCATTCAGACAAGTGAAAGTGAAAGCACACACACCTAGGCTAGCATACTTATTGCAAATTTAAACACACAGAATGCAAAATGACTTAAACTAAAAGTTACTTTTAACTAACACAGACGTGTTCTTTCTTTATTGAATGGAATGATTAAGGAGCAAGTCCACCTTTCAATTTTTGTCCTTTTTGTCTTTCTTCTTCTTCTGGCTCGCTTGCTTACTGGTTTCTCCCTTGCCTTTTCCCTTTAGCTTTGTCCAGAATCTAGCTTTCTTCATCGTTTCTTCCACTCTGTCTTCAAGGCATATTACTTTGTCTATTTCTATGTCACTTCTTTCCTTGAAGTATTGATCATAAATTGGGAATGCTGGGTTCTGACTATGTAGATGTTCTGCAATGTAGTTGAGCTTGATTTGGCCATTTATGTTATAGTCCGCTTGAACTCCATATCTTGCATCCTGAAGGGCCGTGAACTCCTTGAAAGCTCTGATGTTATCAACTTGAAGCTGGGCCAGCTGGTTGAAAGATTCTTGAAATTGTGAAGCTTGTTCTCTTTGCATAACTAGAGATCTTGACTCAAAATCTCTCTGCTGGCTCATCATCCTCAAATGAAGTTCCTCCTGTCTCTCTTGAGCTCTCATGTATTGTGAATGGAATTATTCTTGTTTCTTTTGGACCCTTAGGTACTGTTTGGATAGCCTTTCAATTGCTTCTTGCATCCTGCCCATGTCCATGTTGGTTTGTGGTTGGAATTGTTGCTCTTTTTCTTGTTCTTCCTATTGTTCTTCTTCCTCCCGTGGTTCTTCTCTCCTTTTCCTTCTTTGTGGTCTTCGACTCTGTTGTGCCTCTGTGACATTCATCATCCTTTCGACAGTTATAGGCATGCCTGGATACAGCCATGTTGGATGTGCATCCTCTAGTGGCACTCTGGCCTTCATGCATAACCTCATAATGGTGCTTGGATAATAGAGCCAGGCTTCATTAGAATTTTTCTCTGCAACTTTTTGAATGTCATTTGCAATGATCTCGTGGACCTTTATCTCTCCCCCTACCATTATGCAGTGTAGCATGACAACCCTTTGCTTGTTAACTTCCGAGGTGTTCACTGTGCCTTCCTTGATTATCCCTCTCCTAGTCAGCATTCACCACACATATATCACTAGAGATTTCATCATAATCTGGGTTTCCATTTACTCTTTCGTGGTACCCCGGCTCATCAAAATGTGCTGGCCTAAGTCCTAACACCTTCATGATGGTCTTCAGACTAAAGTCCACTTCCACTCCCCGTACATAACTCTTGTATGTTAGGGCTTCGGTCATATTAATCCTTAGGGTGTTAGCATAAAACTCCCTTATGATGTTTGTATTAATCTTGGTGATCGGTGATGTGAGCGCTTCCCATTTTCTCTTTCTGATCTTGGCTTTTTTTTCTAGGCACCCATCATCAAGTAGCTGAAAAGGTGATGTGTATTTTTGGAAAACGAATTCCAAACACACAAATCTAACTGGCAAGTGCACCGGGTCGCATCTAGTAATAATAACTCACGGGAGTGAGGTCGATCCCACAGGGATTGAAGGATTGAGCAATTTTAGTTTAGTGGTTGATTTAGTCAAGCGAATCAAGATTTGGTTGAGTGATTTGTGATTTGCAGAATTTAGATTGCATGGAAAGTAAAGGGAATGGTTAAATTGCATTGAATTTAAAGAGAGCTGAAATTTAAAGTGTTGAATCTTAAAGAACAAGAAATTAAATGGAAGAAATTTAGAACGTAAGAAATGTAAATTGCAGAATCTTAAAGTGTAAGAAATGTAAATGGCTTGAATTGTAAAGGGAATTGGGAATTGGATTTGCAAAAATTAAATAAGGAAAAGTAAAATTGCAACAAGCAGAGAAGTAAAGGATGACTTGAATTGAACCGGATCTTAAAACAGAAATGTAAATAAGCTTGAAAAGTAGTAAACAGAGAATGGGAAATGGGAAATCCGGATCTTAGGACCCAAGAGACTAGAAAACCAAGCCTAGATCTCAATGCCTTCCTAGATCCAACAAGAAAAATTGCAAGGGAAACGAAGAATTGTAAATTGCAGAGAAAGTAGAAGACAGAAGAAATTAACCAAAATGGAAATTCAATTATGCAGTAAAATGAAACAGAGAGATCTCAGGATGAGATTGAAACAGATTTCCTTCAATTCTCTAACCCAAGATCCAAGACAAGGAAAGTAAAGAGTGCTGGGCAAGAACAAGGAAGAAGAGAGATCAATTCTCCTCCCAAATTCTCTTGAATTAAAACAACAATGCCAAGAAATGTAAAATGAGTTCTCTACTAAGTGCACTAATCAAAACCGAAAAGGAAAGCTCTCTGAAAACTTAAATCCTATGCTATTTATACACTTTCTTCAAATGGTATTCAAGCCTTCAATTGGGCCTTTGCTCTTGATGGAATTGGGTTGATAGAGGCCTTGGTTGATTGCTCTTGGAGTTTGGAGAAGAACCGAAATGAACCGGGTTTGGAATCATGAAAGCTTGAGTAAAAGTTTGAGTAAAAGTTTGAGGCAAACTTTTACTCAAACTTTTCACATCAGCCACCCTCTTTTGCTGATACCAACGTTTGGGCAAAAGTTTGGGGTCAAACTTTTGCTCAAACGTTGGCCTCCCCTTGCACACTCATGGGGCCAACGTTTGCCAAAAAGTTAGAGGCAAACGTTGGCGCAAACTTTTGCTCTCCAAGGTGTGTTGTTCATGCGCCAACCTTTGCCAAAAAGTTTGAGGCAAACGTTGGCGCAAACTTTTGCTCTCCAGGGTGTTGATTTGTGATGCAAAAAGTTTGCCAAAAAGTTTGAGGCAAACTTTTGCTCAAGCTTTTTGGCCAAAAGTTTGCCAAAAAGTTTGAGGCAAACTTTTGGTCCAGCTTTTTGCTCCCTGGTTCATTTTCACTTATTCCAAAAGTTTGAGCTAAAGTTTGAGGCAAACTTTTGCTCAAACTTTTTGTCCTCTCTTCCTCCTAGCCATTCCTCCTTGCTTCAACCTTTCTCCAAGCTTTCTTCACCTATCATTAATTAACCAAACACATCAAAGATATGCTCAAAATCATGAGATATTCATTCTTTCATAATATGTGACAATTATAGCATAAAACCTCATAAAATTGCATTAATTCATCTATGGTTGATTAAATCAAAGGAAGCATGAAAATCTACCCAATTGGCTTGCTTATGGCTCAAGAAAGTGCATAATTCAATTGAAAACAAAAGAAAAAGGCTAGTGAAACTAGGCTAAGATGACTTGTCATCACAACACCAAACTTAAAGCTTGCTTGTCCCCAAGCAAGAAATGATTTATTGAGAAGAAAGAATGAAATGGAAGAGGATGTTCATGCTAGTAGAGTGTTATTGGTAGTTCATGGGGTTTTATGTGGATATGTAAACACTCACCTCTTATTGACTCTTAAGCCTAGAAAGTCTCCTTCAAGCTTCAAGTAACATACTGCTATGACCTCTCATTATTTCTTTATCCTCGGCTATTATATTGTTCATAAGCTTTATTTGAGTGTCATGTGTAGCAAGTTCATTTCCTTTTCTTTATACTTGACACATTATTCACTATAGACACTTGGCTCACATTCCTTCTTAGAACATTGATGCCCAGCACCTCTTTGGGCTACTAAATGCCTTGTAGTTAGGTTGCTCTTGATAGTGGACTTTCAGCTGATGATCCCGGGTTAGTTAACCCAAGTCACCGAGTGTTGATGCACTCCAAAGAACTTAATAGTCCAAGCAGATCCTAATACAAAGACACCACAGGCATATATTCTAAGGTTCAAGCTATTGGTGTCCAGCTTTGTTTCTTTTTGTTTTTCTTTTGTTCTGCCACTCTTTGGCTTTTTTTTTTTTTTGCCTTTTTGTTTTTCTGTCTAACCAAGGACTTTTATTTGATTGAGATTCATAGACAGTAGGCCACTTTATACTTAGAAGGAGACACCCTAGTTCTTTTATTCACTAAAGTGAGCTATTATACAATCACACACACACACCACCACTTACTTTTATTGTACTTCTATCTAACAGAGAACTATCTCACTTGATATTCAAACATTTCTTTTATTGAATTAAAGATGCAGGGGACAACACATGCTTTTTGTTCAGTGAAAGTAAACACACAAGCACACACATAGACTAGCTTACTTATTTTAAGAGAAACAAACATGATGCAAAGACTATTAATTATAATAACTACTTAAAGATGCAAGGACCACTTAAAACAGACATAATGCATGCTTTTTTTCTTTGTAGTGATGAACAAAAAGCAAGTCCACCTTTTATTTGTCATGCTTTTTCTTTCTTCTTTCATACACCTGGTTGCTGGTGTTCCCTGTGTCCATGTCTGTTGTCTGTTGATCCCGTCAGAAACCAGCTCTATTCATCGCTTCCTCTACTCTATCTTCAAGCTTCATTGCATTGTTTACTTCTATCTCACTTCTCCTTTTGAAGAATTCATCAAAAGTTGGAAAAGCTGGATCCATGTTGTGCAGATGCTCTCCAATATAGTTCAGCTTGATTTGACTATTTATGTTGTAGTCGGCTTGGACTTCATATCTTGCATCTTGGAGTGTTGTGAACTCTTTGAGAGCCCTCAAATTTTCAGCTTGCATTTGTTCCAACTTTCCAAATGATTCATGAGATTGAAAAGCATGCTCTTCTTGCATCACAAGGAATTTTGACTCAAATTCACTTTGTTTGTTCATCATTCTTAGCTCCCGTTCTTCTTGTTCTTGTTGGTTTTTCATGTATAGTGAATGGTATTCCTCTTGCCTTTCTTGAATTCTCATGTACTGTTGTGATAATCTTCCAATTGCTTCCTGCATTTGAGTCATGTCCAGATTGTTATGTAGAGGAATGTGCTGATGTTCCTCCTCCTCTTGTGGCTCTTCTTCCTCTTGTAATTCTTCTCCCTCCATTGGTTCTTCTCTCTGCCTTCTTCCATGTGGTCTTCGGCCTTGATGTGCTTCAGGAGCCATCATCATTCTTTCAATGGTTATAGGCATGCCTTGGCTTAACCACATTGGATTCTCCTCTTCCATTGGCACTTTAGCCTTTGCAGACACCAAACTTAGTGTTTGGTTGTATGTTTTATCAAAACACTTAAGCATATAGCATGAAATGGTTTGTGACATTGGTTTGGTGTGCTTGAAGGCACACCAAACTCAGAATTCTCAGCATATGTTTCAAAACAGTGTATGCATTCAGTGGGTATGTTCATGAAAAGGAAAAAAAATTCATGCTCAAATGATCATAGCTTATTGAACTTAAAATGACATGAATCTTAAATCATGGGTTGCCTCCCATGGAGCGCTCTTTTATTGTCACTAGCTTGACATTGGGGCTTTCTTTTATGGTGGTTGGTGCTTGTAGTTCCTCAACTTGTCTCCCCTGACTGTGATCCTCCTCTTTGTTCTCTGGTGTTCAATTTCGGCATGTTCCAACGAGATTATGTTGCTGACAGTGTAATAGTCATCAGTCTGTTGGCTTGCTCCCAGTTGTTGATATATCAATTGCACTTTGTCACCTTTGGAAAGCCCCTCTGTTGGAATCTTCCTGTTCTTCCAACCCCTTTTTGTTTTGTTTCTGCGTTTCATCCCCCTTTTTGATCTTTCTTTTATGGTTGTAGACTTACCTTGGGGATTTCTCTCTTCAGTAGCTAATACTCCAATGTCCTCTTGGACTTTTTCATCCTTCTGCACAATCTTCTGCCTTGGGATATTGTTGTGAATCACCTTGTCAATTTCCATAGAGTGCCTCCTCCTATTACTAAACTGGGCTTCTGGTAATACCTTCAGAGTGACACTCTTATCATGCATCCTGAGAGTTAGTTCTCCTTGCTCTATGTCTATGATAGCTCTAGCAGTGGCCAAGAATGGCCTTCCCAGTATAATAGAATCACCATCACCCCATCTGAATCCAGAACCACAAAATCTGCAGGGTATATCAAATTGTCCACCTTGACCAGAAGGTTTTCAATCATACCCCTGGGGTATACCGTTGACTTATCTACTAGCTCTAGAGATATCTGTACTGGTTTAACTTCCTCTATATGCAACTTTTTTACCAAGGAGGATGGTATTAAGTTGATACTTGCTCCTAGATCGCACATTGCTTTAGTGATGGTTAATTCCCCAATGGTGCAAGGTAGCAAAAAGCTCCCTGGGTCCTCAAGCTTAGGAGGAAGCCCTTTTTGAATCAAGGCTCTGCATTCCTCAGTAAGCAGTATGGTTTCTTTCTCATCCCAACTTCTTTTCTTATTGATAAGCTCCTTCAAAAACTTGGCATACAGAGGCATTTGCTCAAGTGCCTCAGCCAAGGGAATATTTATCTCCAACTTCTTGAAAGTCTCAAGGAACTTGTGAAATTGTTGGTCCTTTGCCTCCTTGTTGAATCTCTGGGGATATGGCAGTGGAGGTACAAAGGTCTTCTCTGCTTGTTGCTTTTGATTCTTTGTTGGCTCTTCAATAGCTTCATTCTCCTTTTTTAGAATTTTTGATTGTTCCTCCTCTTCTGGAGTTTTTTTTTAAGCTTGCTTGCTTGCCATTGCATCATTATCATTGGCTTCCTTTTCTAGTGGTCTTTTTCTGCTCTCCAATGTTCTCCTGCTCCTTAATTGTATTGCCTTGCATTCTTCCTTAGGATTTGGGATTGTGTCACTCGGCAGTGAGCTTGAAGGTCTCTCAACAGAAATCTGTTTGGAGATTTGCCCAATTTGCCCCTCTAGGCTCTTTATGGAGGCTTCATGGTTCTTGGTTGTCATTTCCTAGTGTTTCAACATTTTGTCTATCAGGGTCTCCAAGTTAGTGAGTCTTTGAAATTCAGGTGATGCTTGTGGTGGGTTGTGAGATGTGGGTGGTGGATGGTAGGCATTTTGGTTGGTGGATTGGTTATTGGATTGGTACTGGTTGGGGTTGGGGTAGTTGTTTTGGGGTTTTCTATAGGGATTCTGGTTAGTTTGCTGCTGGTTATGGCTTTGGTTGCTTCTTGGGTTATCTTGATTTGAGTTCCTCTGCCATGGTTGTTGGTTTTGGGTGTGATTATCTCCCCATCTGAGGTTTGGGTGGTTCTTCCAGGATGGATTGTATGTATCACCATACACTTCATTTGGTCCTTGGTTGTGCATATACTGTACTTGCTCTTGTTGTTGTTCTTCTTGAGTTTCTTCATTTTGCCCCCATGTGGATGATGGTTGGCTTGTGTTAACTGGTGCAACTTGGAGGCTATCAATCCTCTTGGCCATTTGCTCAAATTGTTGTTGAATTTGCTGCTGCATCATCTTATTTTGAGCCAAGATTGAGTCCACTCCTTCTAGCTCCATTACTCCTCTCCTTTGTGATGGTTGGCGGTTTCTTTGATGAGCAAAGAAATATTGATTGTTGGCCACCATGTCAATGAGATTTTGAGCTTCTTCTGCTGTTTTCATCAGCTGCAATGATCCTCCAGCTGAGTGGTCAAGTGATTCTTGAGCCTTTAGAGTGAGTCCTTCATAGAAGTTCTGTAGCTTGTCCCACTCAGTGAACATTTCTGGTGGACATTTCCTCAGCAGAGCCTTGTATCTCTCCCATGCTTCATACAGATTTTCAGCATCCAATTGTGTGAATGTTTGCACCTCAGTTTTCAGCCTGATGACTCTTTGAGGTGGATAGAATTTGGCTAGAAATTTAGTCACCAAATCATCCCAGCTAGTGATGCTTCCTTGAGGAAAAGTTTCAAGCCACTGTGCGGCCTTGTCCCTTAATGAGAACGGGAACAGCAGAAGCTTGTAGGTCTCAGGATTCACGCCATTGGACTTGACAGTGTCACAAATCCTTAAGAAGGTAGATAGATGTTGATTTGGATCCTCCAATGGTCCTCCCCCAAATGAGCAGTTGTTTTGGACCAATGTAATGAGTTGTGGCTTCAATTCAAAGTTATTTGCATTGACATTAGGGGTGAGAATGCTGCTTCCACAATGTCTAGCATTTGCAAAGGTGTAGGAGGCCAAAACTCTCCTCTGGGTGGGTTGTTGTTGTTATTGTCTGCTCCACCAGGTGGATTGGTTGAATGTTCCTCCATATCTTGGAATTCTTCTTCTGATTCCTCTTCTCCAACAATATTTTTCCCTCTTTCAGCTCTCCTTAACCTCCTGAGAGTTCTTTCGTATTGTTCATGAAAGGTTGGTGTGGTTCTTCTTGTACCTGACATACAAGCAGAACATAAGAAACACACAAACCAGTGATACTTCAATCTACTGCTAGAATCAAGTTTTAGTTAGCTTAAGCAAAAATTCAAACAGTTAGTGGGTTAATTGAAAGTTAAAGGACAGAAAAGAAAAAGTGCTTGATCTAGATCTCCACTTCACTTAATCATTGTCAATCTAATCAATCCCCGGCAACGGTGCCAAAAACTTGATGTGTATTTTTGGAAAACGAATTCCAAACACACAAATCTAACCGGCAAGTGCACCGGGTCGCATCAAGTAATAACAACTCACGGGAGTGAGGTCGATCCCACAGGGATTGAAGGATTGAGCAATTTTAGTTTAGTGGTTGATTTAGTCAAGCGAATCAAGATTTGGTTGAGTGATTTGTGATTTGCAGAATTTAGATTGCATGGAAAGTAAAGGGAATGGTTAAATTGCATTGAATTTAAAGAGAGCTGAAATTTAAAGTGTTGAATCTTAAAGAACAAGAAATTAAATGGCAGAAACTTAGAATGCAAGAAATGTAAATTGCAGAATCTTAAAGTGCAAGAAATGTAAATGGCTTGAATTGTAAAGGGAATTGGGAATTGGATTTGCAGAAATTAAACAAGGAAAAGTAAAATTGCAACAAGCAGAGAAGTAAAGGATGACTTGAATTGAACCGGATCTTAAAACAGAAATGTAAATGAGCTTGAAAAGTAGTAAACAGAGAATAGGAAATGGGAAATCCGGATCTCAGGACCCAAGAGACTAGAAAACCAAGCCTAGATCTCAATGCCTTCCTAGATCCAACAAGAACAATTGCAAGGGAAACGAAGAATTGTAAATTGCAGAGAAAGTAGAAGACAGAAGAAATTAACCAAAATGGAAATTCAATTATGCAGTAAAATGAAACAGAGAGATCTCAGGATGATATTGAAACAGATTTCCTTCAATTCTCCAACCCAAGATCCAAGACAAGGAATGTAAAGAGTGCTGGGCAAGAACAAGGAAGAAGAGAGATCAATTTTCCTCCCAAATTCTCTTGAAATAAAACAACAATACCAAGAAATGTAAAATGAGCTCTCTACTAAGTGCACTAATCAAAACCGAAAAGGAAAGCTCTCTAAAAACTTGAATCCTATGCTATTGATACACTTTCTTCAAATGGTCTTCAAGCCTTCAATTGGGCCTTTGCTCTTGATGGAATTGGGCTGATAGAGGCCTTGGTTGATTGCTCTTAGAGTTTGGAGAAGAACCGATTTGAACCGGGTTTGGAATCATGAAAGCTTGAGTAAAAGTTTGAGTAAAAGTTTGAGGCAAACTTTTACTCAAACTTTTCACATCAGCCACCCTCTTTTGCTGATACCAACGTTTGGGCAAAGTTTGGGGTAAAACTTTTGCTCAAACGTTGGCCTCCCCTTGCACACTCATGGCGCCAACGTTTGCAAAAAGTTAGAGGCAAACGTTGGCGCAAACTTTTGCTCTCCAGGGTGTTGATTTGTGATGCCAAAAGTTTGCCAAAAAGTTTGAGGCAAACTTTTGCTCAAGATTTTTGCCCAAAAGTTTGCACAAAAGTTTGAGGCAAACTTTTGCTCCAGCTTTTTGCCCAAAAGTTTGCTGAAAAGTTTGAGGCAAACTTTTGGTCCAGCTTTTTGCTCCCTGGTTCATTTTCACTTATTCCAAAAGTTTGAGCTAAAGTTTGAGGCAAACTTTTGCTCAAACTTTTTGTCCTCTCTTCCTCCTAGCCATTCCTCCTTGCTTCAACCTTTCTCCAAGCTTTCTTCACCTATCATTAATTAACCAAACACATCAAAGCTATGCTCAAAATCATGAGATATTCATTCTTTCATAATATGTGACAATTATAGCATAAAACCTCATGAAATTGCATTAATTCATCTATGGTTGATTAAATCAAAGGAAGCATGAAAATCTACCCAATTGGCTTGCTTATGGCTCAAGAAAGTGCATAATTCAATTGAAAACAAAAGAAAAAGGCTAGTGAAACTAGGCTAAGATGACTTGTCATCAAAAGGGACTTCTGGATATATCTTTTTGTCATTCATCCACCCAAGTTGCATTTGATGGTACCATGATCTGAACTTCCATCGATCATATTCATTTTTACCTTCTTCAACCATGGGTTCCTTTCCTCTTCTTCTTTTGGAACTTGAAGAAGATGCCATACTTTCCTTGATGATTACCCAAATAGAGGTTGAGGGTTTATGAAGAAGTATGGCTAGTGTGATGCACTCTTGGTGAAAGGGTGGTTTGAAGGCAAGGTAGTGTTATAGAAGCAAGTGAACAAAGGTGATTTGTTCCACAAAGAACACGGTTGTTTGTCTTTATTTTAGAGAATACAAGAAGTGAATTTCTGAAGTACAAGAAGTGTGAATCTTGAGTTCATGTGCACGGTCCAACTGAAGCTATTTACAGTAAGCTTTAATGAAGAATGGATGGCTAGGATTCCTTGGGCAAGTTTGTAAATGAATGGTTTTCATGTAAAGATTAATGAGGACAAAAGTTGCCTCTTCATAAGGCATGTGGGGTCGGTCTTCTAAGGGCTTCTTCCAAGGTTGTGCAGATTTTCATTTACAAGAAGAATCCTTCCAAACCATGTGGCTTACTTTTTGTCCTCATGCCATCTTCACCATCAGTAGCCTTGTTCTTTTCATCATGCTATTCTCCTGCATACTTATCCATCATGTCAAAACAAAGAAAATAATATGAATAGGTGGTGGTAAATTCATGGCAAGCAAAGCTCAAACTTAAAACTAAAATTATGGCTAGTGTTCTTCATGATTGTTCATCCATCTGTGACTCCTTTTGTGCTTTACATAGTTTTGAAGGACACCAAACTTAGTGTTTGGCCATATGGTTCAAAGTGTTTCTTTCTCCAAGTTTTATCATTGAGATCTCAATGGGATTATTGTCACTTCCGGTTAAACCATCATGAGAAACACTTTATTTTTCTATTTCTAATCATGAGCTAAAAATTATAAAACTGGTTGTACCTTCATGAGTTTCAAAACTCAAAAGACCCTTGACTCTCATGACTTGTTCTTGTAATATATAGAACACTCAACTTAATGTTTGGCTATATATTCCAATAAACACTTGTTCATTGGGCTCAGGAGATGTTGCATTCTCCGGATCAAGTTCATTTTCATCTCTTCCTCAATCAATGTATTCATTGATCTCCTTGGCAATCTTAAGTGATCGAATTACAATTCCTTGTAATTCAATCTCTCAAATTTTGATCAATAGCCAATTCCTTGGTCAATTGCTCACGAGAAGAGATGAAGTATGGTCACTGATTATACCACATGCATTTCCCAAATCAAGTGTTGGAAGGATTATAGTCACATATCCATCTACACCCAATTTGGTCCAGCATGAGAAAGCATTTTTAGCATGATCCCTTCATTCCTCTTTCAAGGTTCAGAAGAGATCCAAGTATGAATAGCTTCTTTTCCAAGATAACTACCCAATTGGATGAAGATCGAAAGCTTTCTAGTAAAATCAAGAGAAAAAATAGAAGAAGGAGAATGAAAACTAAAATTGATCCATCAAATTACAACAGAGCTCTCTAACCCAATGAAAGGGGTTTAGTTGTTCATAGTTCTGGAAAATGAAAACAAAGATGGAGAATACATGCTGAAAGTAAACTAGAAGTGCAGAGAAAGTAAAATACAGAGAGTAATTCTAGGCCAAAGGCTCGCTAAAGTTTTCAGCCCCCCAACTAATTCAAAGCTACTCCTATATATACTACTCTTCTGATCTTCTAGTTGGCTCTTCAAGTCTTGGGTATGGGCCTTTGGATCCTGAGTTTGAAGCAGTTATCTTCATCATTGAGCTTAGCTTTGCTTGCAGAGAGAAAGTGTGAAGTAGGCAGGGACTTTTAACTCAGGACGTTAGTGGTGTTAACGTTAAGTGAAAGTGTGGGTTCGAGAACGTTAGTGACAATCACCTTTTTCACTAACGTTTCTCACCCAAGTATGAGCCACGTTAACCTCAACGTTAGTGGCACAAACGTTGCCACTAACGTTGCCTCTTGGTCTTTTGCACACGTTATTGGGACTTACCTTTCCCAATAACGTTGATAAACCTCCCCCTTCCCTACGTTAGAGTCCACGTTAACTTAGTTAACGTGGCTCTTAACGTAAGCTTGCAAATCCTTCGAGAACGTTAGTGACACTTACCTTTGTCACTAACGTTCCAATGTGCCCCTCTTTCTCACGTTAGAGTCCACGTTAATTAAGTTAACGTGGCTTCTAACGTAGTCATGCTAGCCATCTCCAACGTTAGTGACAAAGGTGAGTGTCACTAACGTTGGCTCATCATCTCTTTATCCAGGTTAGCTTCCACATTAACTAAGTTAACGTGGGAGTTAACGTTGCTCATGGTGGCTCTTGGTGGTTCACCCCAACGTTAGTGACAAAGGTAAGTGTCACTAACGTTGGCGACCAATTGCTCTCTCCACGTTAGCTTCTACGTTAACTAAGTTAACGTGGGAGTTAACGTGGCTTATGGAAGCTTGGCCAACGTTAGTGACAAAGGTGAATGTCACTAACGTTGGCTTCCCTTTTGCTTCTTAACGTTAGAGTCCACGTTAACTAAGTTAACGTGGCCAATTATGAGCTTGGTCCAACGTTAGTGACAAAGGCGAGTGTCACTAACGTTGGCCTTGTTGTCTTCTTCCACGTTAGAGTTCACGTTAACTTAGTTAACGTGACTCTTAATGTGGGCTTATGATGGCTTCGAGGGCGTTATTGGCGATTACCTTTCTCATTAACTTTGCAAGTTAGCACCCATTCCACGTTAGAGGTCACGTTAGTGGGACTAACGTGACTGCTAACGTGGTTCTTCTTTGCTTCCTTTGTCCTGAAATCAAGCAACAAAGTGTATCAAAGTTCTGGTCCAAGTCATGAGTCATGCATCATCCAATTTATCATATAATTTATGCAAAATCCTCATGAAATCATGTAAAGTGCACAATGTATGCTCTAATCAAGATGTAAGTGAATATCTACCCAAAACTAACTTATTTTCTAAGAAAATGCATGAAACTACCCTAAAAACAGCAAAGAAAAGGTCAGTAAAACTGGCCAAAATGCCCTGGCATCACAACACCAAATTAAAGCTTGCTTGTCCCTAAGTAAGTACTGGAACAAGAGAACGATGAATGGAATGCCAAGAGAAATGAGTCATTCTTGTGGAAGTCATGTTTCTGGTTTTATGGTGGTTTCATGCATAGCAACTTAGATTCATTCCTTCACTGGCTTTCAGACCTTTATCATGTCCTAGAATACTCACTATGATTGCATCCCATGAGACTTTTATTCGTTGATCCTTTTGTTGTCATTTCAGGGCTTATTTGTGTTCTTAGGCTAAGTGCTCTGTAAGGGGGCAACTCTTTAAAATAAGCTTTCAGCCAACACTCCCAAACCAGTTGGTTCAAGGTGCTAGGTGTTGAAGCACCCCTAAGGACTTACTTCCTCAAGTCTCTCCCCCATACATACACACCACAGGCACATGGTTTGTTTATTTTCTTTCCTTGAGGTCTTGGTGTCCAGCACCTCTTTGGGTTACTAAATGTTCTGTAGCAAAGATTGCTCTTGATAGTGGACTTCTAGCTGATAATCCCGGGTTAGTTAACCCAAGTTACCAAGTGATAAAGCACCCCTAAGAGCTTAGTAATCCAAGCAGATCCTTGGTACAGGAACACCATAGACACATCCCTCAAGGCTCAAACCCTTGGTGCCTAGCCTCTTTTCTTGCTATTATTATTTTATTTTTTTTTATTCTTCAACTTTGATTGTTCTTTCCCTTTTTCTTATTAGGATCTTATTATTTAGCTAGTCTTATGGGTATGTTCAAAGCATAGTATTCATGACAGATAGTTGTCTTCCCACCTTGTGGTTGAACCAACTTAGCTAACTTATGACCACATGATGAGCGGATAATTTATACGCTTTTTGGCATTGTTTTTAGTATGTTTTTAGTGGAATCTAGTTACTTTTAGGGATGTTTTCATTAGTTTTTATGTTAAATTAACATTTCTGGACTTTACTATGAGTTTGTGTTTTTTTCTATGATTTCAGGTATTTTCTGGCTGAAATTGAGGGACTTGAGCAAAAATCAGATTCAGAGGTTGAAGAAGGACTGCTGATGCTGTTGGATTCTGACCTCCCTGCACTCAAAGTGGATTTTCTGGAGCTACAAAACTCAAAATGGCGCGCTTCCAATTGCGTTGAAAAGTAGACATCCAGGGCTTTCCAGCAATATATAATAGTCTATACTTTGATCGAGTTTAGACGACATAAAAGGGCGTTGAATGCCAGTTCTACACTGTTGTCTGGAGTTAAACGCCAGAAACACGTCACAAACCAGAGTTGAACGCCAGAAATACGTTACAACCTGGTGTTCAACTCCAGAAAGAGCCTCTACACGTGTAACAATCAAGCTCAGCCCAAGCACACACCAAGTGGGCCCCGGAAGTGGATTTATGCATCAATTACTTACTTCTGTAAACCCTAGTAGCTAGTTTATTATAAATAGAACTTTTTACTATTGTATTAGACATCTTTGGAATCATCTTTGGATGCCTGGTTCTTAGATCATGGGGGCTGGCCTCTCGGCCATGCCTGGACATTTCACTTATGTCTTTTCAACGGTAGAGTTTCTGCACTCCATAGATTAAGGTGTGGAGCTCTGCTGTTCCTCAAAGATTAATGCAAAGTACTACTGTTTTTCTATTCAATTCAACTTATTCCGCTTCTAAGATATTTATTCGCACTTCAACCTGAATGTGATAAACGTGACAATCATCATCATTCCCTATGAACGCGTGCCTGATAACCACTTCCGTTCTACCTTAGATTGAATGAGTATCTCTTGGATCTCTTAATCAGAATCTTCGTGGAATAAGCTAGATTGATGGCGGCATTCATGAGAGTCCGGAAAGTCTAAACCTTGTCTGTGGTATTCCGAGTAGGACTCTGGGATTGAATGACTGTGACGAACTTCAAACTCGCAAGTGCTGGGCGTAGTGACAGACGCAAAAGGAGGGTGAATCCTATTCCAGTATAATCGAGAACCTCAAATGATTAGCCGTGCTGTGACAGAGCATTTGGACCATTTTCACAAGAGGATGGGATGTAGCCATTGGCAAGGGTGATGCCTCCAAACGATTAGCCATGCAGTGACAGCGATCGGACCATTTTTCAGAGAGGATTAAAAGTAGCCATTGACAATGGTGATGTCCTTACATAAAGCCATCCATAGAAAGGAGTAAGATTGATTGGATGAAGACAGCAGGAAAGCAGAGGTTCAGAGGAACGAATGCATCTATATACGCTTATCTGAAATTCTAACTAATGAATTACATAAGTATTTCTATCCTTATTTTCTATTTATTATTAATATTCAAAAACTCCATAACTATTTGATATCCGCCTGACTGAGATTTACAAGGTGACCATAGCTTGCTTCAAGCCGACAATCTCCGTGGGATCGACCCTTACTCACGTAAGGTTTATTACTTGGACGACCCAGTGCACTTGCTGGTTAGTTGTATCGAAGTTGTGAATGAAAAACAATTTATTAAGACGTGCATACAGAGTTTCTGGCGCCGTTGCCTGAGATCACAATTTCTTGCACCACCACACCACTAACTCAGGAACTTACTCCATAGTATGAACTCCACTCTGGTCTTTTATAAAACACTCATTCTCTTTTCATTTGATTCAAAAGGACAAGCATACAAATAAGTAAGGTAAGGATGCAGTGACATAAAGACTAGCAAGCGTAGACCTATTCAACAAAAAGCTTAAAAGACAGAATTTAAAAAGGTTCAAACTATCATGGAAGCATGTTCTATTTCATACACGATCTTCCTTATTTAAAGCATAGAAAAAGATGGACCAAAGAAGGAACTCCACCACCTTTTACTCATGTGGTTGCCCATGCTCTCCTCCTTGCTTGTCCTCTTTGTGTCCCTCTTGAGTGCTCGTACTCCTACTCCCTTTTCTCTTTCCAATCAACTTCTTTCAGAAACCACCATCTTCCATCTTCTTCTTTAGTGTTTCCTTCTGCTGTTTCACTTTCCTTTCTTCTTGTTCTACAAAATCTTTTTGAACCTGATCATATGTAGGGATAGCATAGTGTAGATGATGCATATGACTAGACATGTAGTTTAACTTGGCTTGAGTGTTTACGTTGAACTCCTCCCTATGTAGTTGTCGTCCTTCATTAAGTACAATGAACTCATTGAATGCTTTCATCTGAGCTATTTGCCACTGATTGAGCTCTTGCAAGTGCTTATCTTGACGTTCTTGCCTCTCAATAACTTGGTGGATGGCTTGAGCGAGCTGGGAGTAGTGTTCCTGTTACTGCTCCATTTGTTGTTTCTGCCACTTTTCTTGTTGGCTCATCCAGTTGGACTGAAGGTTTAGTATTTGCTCTTGTCCTTCCATATGTCTTATCCCCAAATCTTCAATGGCTCTTAGAAGGTGATTCATATTCAAGTTGGCTGGGTCATGATGTTCTTCTTGTTGATATTCTTCCTGACGAGATTCCTCTTGATAAGCTCCTTCTTTCGCTTTTTGCTTTCCTACATGAGGTCTTCTTTGTTGTTGGGCGGGAGTAGTGTAGATCAGACGCTAGAGTGTAACTAGCCTCCCAGGATTCATCCAGTCTGGATTGCTATCCTTGAAGACTACCTTGGCTCTTGTACATAATCTAAGAATAGTGCTGGGGTACCAAAGCCTGGCACCCGGATCAACCTTCTCAGCTGACTCTTGAATCCCCTCAACTATGAGTTCATGCACATTGATTTCTCCACTCTGTACTACGCAATGTACCATAGTCGCTCGATTGATATTGACCTCTGAATTATTTACAGCTTGGAGGATAGACCTCCTTACGAGTTCAAACCATCCCTTAGCCTCCGGGCTAAGGTCTCCCGTCTTGATGAATCGGGGTCTCCCATCTGCATACCTCTCCCAGTCAGCTGCTATAACACAGATATCAGTCATGATTT
Organism: Arachis ipaensis; assembly: GCF_059453495.1. Lineage (NCBI taxonomy): Eukaryota > Viridiplantae > Streptophyta > Magnoliopsida > Fabales > Fabaceae > Arachis > Arachis ipaensis. The sequence continues at coordinate 90,968,858 of NC_142435.1, forward strand.
CTGTGAGCTCATCATTGTCAGGGCTCTTAATTATCCTTGCATGATAACTGAGCTCATCAAACTGTGGTGATTTCAGGTGAAGAGTTCTTGTTATAGCATTTGGGCTGAAGTCCACCTCCTTTCCTCTTACGTAGCTTTTGAAGGTTGGGGCCTTGGTTTTGTCTTCTCTAACCACATTTGTATAGAACTCTTTGATGAGGTTTGCATTGATCTTCCCCTCTGGATTCGTGAGCCTTTGCCACCCTCTTTGTTCAATTTTCTCCCGAATCTGTGGGCACTCGTCTTCATTGATTTGGAAGGTTAACTCGGGCAGTATCTTTTTGAGCTTTATCTGCTCAAATTCTTGTTCATGGAATGCAGTTTTGAATCTCTTCTCATCGAAAGGAATGCTCTCCATTGGTTCCTTCCTCTTTTGCCTCTTAGAGCTTGATGATGCCATGAATTTGAGTTGCTGTGTGAGGAGATTAGAAGGTACGGATAAATGAGGAATTTGGTTGGTTAGGACGAGGTGTGATGAAGGAATTTTGGATGCCGGAAGTGTGAAGTGTGGAGAGTGGGAATTTGAGTGTGATGGGTAAGTACGCACTAGGACTCACTTATATAGGGAGATGATGAGGGGATGAAAGGTATGGATTGATGTGGTGGTTGTTGGATGGACGGATGGGGTTTTGCAGATCATGAGCACAAGGATCCTCATCTTTATAAGGGCTATTGGGTCGGTCTTCAAGGGTCTCCTTTCTTCAATGTTGCATGGCAACATTTTCCAATGCATTCCCCTTTGGGGCACGTGTGTAATCCCTCTTCATGAAGTGGCTGAATCTTCTTCATTTAATTGTCCAATCAATCCTCTTCAATGCTCCTTTCCTTTTCCCTATAAAAATAAAATAAAAAAATCAATATCATAAAAAAAAAAATTTAAACTTTATGGCTAGAATAATAAAGAAAAAGAATTAGATTGTTTATTCATGAATACCAACTAACTAACTAACTGTGCATCCTTATATGCATATTCGTGGCACCTTGGGTGACACCAAACTTAGTTTGGAGCACTGTGATGAAAAGTTTGTGTTCAAAGCTCCAAGACTAGCATGCTCTGGGTTGCATTCATGTTTTCTTGGCATGCTTTGAACACCAAACTTGTTCTTCACTATATACTGCATAATAAGGATTTTACCAAGTGTTTGTCAAGTTTAGGTTGGAATTCATAAATATTGACTTATTCACTATTTTCTAAAAGCATATAAAACATGGGTTGCCTCCCATAAAGCGCTTCTTTAGAGTCACTAGCTTGACGTTTCGCCTTCATCAGGGAGGTCGATAGTGCTTCAAGTCTTCTCCTTTGGCAGTAGACCTATATCCAGTAGTTGTATCAATGATCTCTACATGTTCTAAGGAGAGAACTCTGTTGATAGCAAAGACCTTAGGTAACTGAGATGGCACAGTGGGGAGATCAGGGGGGATATTTGGAAAGTAAGCTGAGATCACTTTATCCCCTGGAGAGAAGTCCTCTGTAGGGATCTTTTTGTTCCTCCACCTCCTTGGTACCTTCTTCTTTGTTCCTTGTGATATTGTCTTACTCTTTGTGGCCTCTTCTTCTAAGGAAATTTTGATGTTGTCTTCACATGCCTTTGGTGGTTTAGGTTCTTCCAGCTTTTCCTTGAGCTGTGACAGCTGCTTGTTTCCTTGTCCATCAACTAAGGAAATCTCCGGATGAGCTTGTTGTTCTTCAGTACTCATCTCTTCCTTCAGTATCTCACTGTGATCCTTCCTTGGTTCCTTGTTCTCTTGATCTGCTTCTTGTGAGTGTTTGAAAACAGTGAAGGCAAGCTATTCATCATGGATCCTCAAAATTAGCTCCCCTCGCTCCACATCTATGAGTGCTCTGGCTGTAGCTAGGAATGGTCTTCCCAATATGATTGGGTGAGTGTAACTCTCTTCCATGTCCAATATGACAAAGTCTGCTGGGAGGAAGTATTTCCCAACCTTTACCAACACATTTTCCACCACTCCTATTGGTTGTTTTTGAGTTTTGTCAGCTAGCCTGAAGACTACATCTGTGGGCATTATCTCATTGATCTGCAGCCTCTTCACAAGGGACAAGGGCATTAAGTTGATGCTTGCTCCCAAATCGCAGAGTGCTCTATCAAACATTGTTTCTCCTATGGCACAGGGTATGTGAAAACTCCCTGGGTCCTTTCTTTTTGTAGGCAACTCTGGTTGAATTAGGACGCTGCACTCTTTGTTCATCACTATAGTTTGGCCTCTCTTGAGTGAGCTTTTCCTGGGAAGCAGTTCCTTCATATACTTGATGTATGCAGGCATTTGTTGGATGGTCTTGATGAATGGTATGTTTACATGCAGAGATGCAAACAAGTCAAGAAATCTTGAGTATATTCTCTTCTCCACAGCACCATTGAGTAGTTGAGGAAAGGGTGCATAGAGTCTCAGCAGCTCCGGTTGTGAGATTTTTTATTCTTGGTGATCTTTTTCCTTCTCCTCTGTTGAGGTATCTCCAGGTTGTTCTGACGGCTTGTTTGGCTTGTCCTCAGTCTCCTTATCACTTATAGTGACCATCTTGCAATTTTCCCATCTTACTTTCTTTGTTTCTCCTCTCGGATTTTTCTCTGTGTCACTTGGGAATCCATCTGTAGGTTTGGGAATCTGCTCAGAGAGATACCCTACTTGAGATTCCAACCTCTTGATGGCGTCTCCCTGGTTCTTAAAATTTGCTCGCACTTCCTCCTTGAATGCCTTGTTGTCTTGAATCTCTTTGCCTATGCCTTCAAGTAGATTCTCAATCCTTGAGAGTCTGTCATCAAATGATGGTGGATTGGGATTAGAGGTGGAGGGATGAGAAATGTTATTTTGGTTTTGATATGGATGTGGAGAGGTGTTGTCATGGTGGTGTTGATATGTTCTCTGTGTGAACTGTTGGTGAGCTGCATTGTTGTTGGGGTTGTGACGTCTCTGATCTTGGCCTTGATCTTGTTGATTCCCCCACCCAAAGTTTGGGTGATTCCTCTATCCAGGGTTGTAGGTCTTAGAGTATGGATCATGGTTTTGCCTAGATGAATTCCCAATGTAGTTGGCTTGCTCCTAACTACCCTCTGCTTCTTCATTCACTCCTTCTTAGGTTGCTGATAAAGTGGTGATTGCTGCTACTTGGTTCCTCTCCATCTTCTTGGTGAGGTCAGCCAGCTGCTTGGTAATGAGCTTATTTTGGGCCAGCAGAGCATCTACATTGTTTAGCTCCATCACTTCTCTAGTGTTCCCTCTTTCAGAAGCATAGAAATAGTCATTTTCTGCTACAGTTTCAATGACATCTATGGCCTCCTCAATGGTCTTCTTCTTGTTCAGAGATCCCCCGGATGAGTGGTCTACTACTTTCTTTGATTCATAAGAAAGGCCTTCATAGAAAATGTGTAGCTGCACCCATTCATTGAACATATCTGGTGGATACCTCCTTGTCAGATCCTTGAACCTCTCCCATGCTTCATATAGAGTCTCACCATCTTGTTGCTTGAAAGTTTGGACCTTAGCTCTCAGCCTATTGATTCTTTGGGGAGGATAGAATCTGGCTAAAAATTTGTTCACCACATCTTCCTAAGTTGTCAAACTCTCCTTTGGAAAAGACTATAGCCACTTGGCTGCCTTATCCTTGAGTGAGAATGGAAATAATAGCAGTCTATAGGCGTTAGGATGAACACCATTAGACTTCACCGTGTCACATATCCTCAGGAAGGTGGTTAGATGTTGATTGGGGTCTTCTTGGACTCTTCCTCCGAACGAACACTTGTTCTGAACAAGAGTGATAAGCTGCGGTTTTAGTTCAAAATTATTGGCATGGATGGTCGGCTTTTGAATGCTACTTCCACAGTTTCCTGGGTTTGGATTGATGTAAGAGCCTAAAACTCTTCTCTCCTCCCCAGCATGATTTGCTCGACCTTCTATGCCATGGTTGTGAGCCTCTTCTTCATGATGGTTTTCCATGTTTTCTTCCATGTTTGGTTCAAAGTATTCCTCCTCTTCCTCGGCACCCACTACTCGTTTTTCTCTTGCTTCCCTTCTTAATCTGAGGAAGGTCCTCTCAAGTTCTGAATCAAAGGAAGTTGAAGCCCCGCTTCTTCTCCCTGTCATACAACTAACAAAGCACAAGCAAGGAAAATAGATGCAGGAAGTATTTCTGTTAGAATTACTGTTAGTGTGTGTGATGCAATATATCAAACAGTTAGTGGGTCAGTGAAATGAATTGTAAATAACTAAAAAAAAAAACAAAAAAGTAGGGGGAAGGGAAGAAATTAACTAAAACTGAAAGTAAATTACTCAAACAGAAAATTAAATCAAACAAACTAAAAAAGCTCAATCTAGTTATCCTCCAATTTAATCATTGTTGATTCAAAATCAATCCCCGGCAATGGCGCCATAAACTTGATACACGGAAAACTTGTCTTGCAACAAATTTTCTTCGGCAAGTGTACCGAATTCATCGTCAAGTAAAAACACACAATAGAGTGAGGTCGAATCCCACAGAGATTGATTGATCAAGCAACTTTAATTAGAGGAATGTTCTAGTTGAACAAATCAGAATTTGAGTTGAGAATTGCAGAAAATTAAATGGCGGGAAAGTAAATGGCAGAAACAGTAAATGCTGGAAATAAAGAGCTGAATGTAAGGCGGAAAGTAAATTGCAGAATCTTAAATGGGAATGGGGTAATTGCTCATAAAAGTAAATGCAGAAATTAAAGAAAATGGGTAAGATCAGAAATGGGAGTTCATTGGGCTCAGGAGATATTGCATTCTCCGGATCAAGTTCATTTTCATCTCTTCGTCAATCAATGCATTCATTGATCTCCTTGGCAATCTTAAGTGATCGAAATACAATTCCTTGTAATTCAATCTCTCAAATTTTGATCAATAGCCAATTCCTTGGTCAATTACTCATGAGAAGAGATGAAGTATGGTCACTGATTATACCACATGCATTTCCCAAATCAAGTTTTGGAAGGATTATAGTCACATATCCATCCACACCCAATTTGGTCCAGCATGAGAAAGCATTTCTAGCATGATCCCTTCATTCCTCTTTCAAGGTTCAGAAGAGATCCAAGTATGAATAGCTTCTTTTCCAAGATAACTACCCAATTGGATAAAGATCGAAAGCTTGCTAGTAAAATCAAGAGAAAAGATAGAAGAAGGAGAATGAAAACTAAAATTGATCCATCAAATTACAACAGAGCTCCCTAACCCAATGAAAGGGGTTTAGTTGTTCATAGTTCTGGAAAATGAAAACAAAGATGGAGAATACATGCTGAAAGTAAACTAGAAGTGCAGAGAAAGTAAAATACAGAGAGTAATTCTAGGCCAAAGGCTCCCTAAAGTTTTCAGCCCCCCAACTAATTCAAAGCTACTCCTATATATACTACTCTTCTCATCTTCTAGTTGGCTCTTCAAGTCTTGGGTATGGGCCTTTGGATCCTGAGTTTGAAGCAGTTATCTTCATCATTGGGCTTAGCTCTGCTTGCAGAGAGAAAGTGTGAAGTAGGCAGGGACTTTTAGCTCAGGACGTTAGTGGTGTTAACGTTAAGTGAAAGTGTGGGTTCGAGAACGTTAGTGACAATCACCTTTTTCACTAACGTTGCTCACCCAAGTATGAGCCACGTTAACCTCAACATTAGTGGCACAAACGTTGCCACTAACGTTACCTCTTGGTCCTTCGCACACGTTATTGGGACTTACCTTTCCCAATAACGTTGATAAACCTCCCCCTTCCCTACGTTAGAGTCCACATTAACTTAGTTAACGTGGCTCTTAATGTAAGCTTGCCAATCCTTCGAGAACGTTAGTGACACTTACCTTTGTCACTAACGTTCCAATGTGCCCCTCTTTCTCACGTTAGAGTCCACGTTAATTAAGTTAATGTGGCTTCTAACGTAGTCATGCTAGCCATCTCCAACGTTAGTGACAAAGGTGAGTGTCACTAACGTTGGCTCATCATCTCTTTTTTCACATTAGCTTCCACGTTAACTAAGTTAACGTGGGAGTTAACGTTGCTCATGGTGGCTCTTGGTGGTTCACCCCAACGTTAGTGACAAAGGTAAGTGTCACTAACGTTGGCGACCAATTGCTCTCTCCACGTTAGCTTCCACATTAACTAAGTTAACGTGGGAGTTAACGTGGCTTATGGAAGCTTGGCCAATGTTAGTGACAAAGGTGAATGTCACTAACATTGGCTTCCCTTTTGCTTCTTAACGTTAGAGTCCACGTTAACTAAGTTAATGTGGCAACTAACGTGGCCAATTATGAGCTTGGTCCAACGTTAGTGACAAAGGCGAGTGTCACTACCGTTGGCCTTGTTGTCTTCTTCCACGTTAGAGTTCACGTTAACTTAGTTAACGTGACTCTTAACGTGGGCTTATGATTGCTTCGAGGGCGTTATTGGCGATTACCTTTCTCATTAACTTTGCAAGTTAGCACCCATTCCATGTTAGAGGTCACGTTAGTGGGACTAACGTGACTGCTAACGTGGTTCTTCTTTGCTTCCTTTGTCCTGAAATCAAGCAACAAAGTGCATCAAAGTTCTGGTCCAAGTCATAAGTCATGCATCATCCAATTTATCATATAATTTATGCAAAATCCTCATGAAATCATGTAAAGTGCACAATGTATGCTTGAATCAAGATGTAAGTGAATATCTACCCAAAACTAACTTATTTTCTAAGAAAATGCATGAAACTACCCTAAAAACAGTAAAGAAAAGGTCAGTGAAACTGGCCAAAATGCCCTGGCATCATGCTTGTCCCCAAGCAACTGAAAATCAAATAGGATAAAAAGAAGAGAATATACTATAAATTCCAAAATATCAATGAAACTTAGCTCCAATCAGATGAGCGGGACTTGTAGCTTTTTGCCTATTGAATAGTTTTGGCATCTCGCTTTATCCATTGAAGTTCAGAATGATTGGCATCTATAGGAACTTAGAATTCAGATAGTGTTATTGATTCTCCTAGTTCAGTATGTTGATTCTTGAACACAGCTACTTTATGAGTCTTGGCCGTGGCCCTAAGCACTTTGTTTTCCAGTATTACCACTGGATACATAAATGCCACAGACACATAACTGGGTGAACCTTTTCAGATTGTGACTCAGCTTTGCTAAAGTCACCAACTAGAGGTGTCCAGGGTTCTTAAGCACACTCTTCTTTTGCTTTGGACCTTGACTTTGACCGCTCAGTCTCAAGTTTTCACTTGACACCTTCACGCCACAAGCACATGGTTAGGGACAGCTTGGTTTAGCTGCTTAGGCCAGGATTTTGTTCTTTTAGGCCCTCCTATCCGCTGATGCTCAAAGCCTTGGATCCTTTTTATTACCCTTGCCTTTTGGTTTTAAGGGTTACTGGCTTTTTGCTCTTGCCTCTTGGTTTTAAGAGCTTTTGGCTTTTTCTGCTTTCTTTTTCTTTTTTTTTCTTTCTATTTTTTTTGCCAATTTTTTTTTCTGCAAGCTTTTGTATTCACTGCTTTTTCTTGCTTCAAGAATTATTTTTATGATTTTTCAGATTATCAAATAACATACCTCCTTTTTCCTTATTCTTCAAGAGCCAACATATTTAACATTCATAAACATCAACTTCAAAAGACATATGCACTGTTCAAGCATTCATTCAGAAAACAAAAAGTATTGTCATCAAATCAAAATAATTAAGCTAGTTTCAAGGATGAATTCGAAACCATGTACTTCTTGTTCTTTTGTAATTAAAACATTTTTCATTTAAGAGAGGTGATGGATTCATATTCATAACTTTAAGGCATAGACACTTAGACACTAATGATCATGTAATAAGACACAAATATAAATAATCATAAAGCTTAAAAATCGAAAAACAGGAAAATAAATAAACAAGGAGATTAAGGAATGAGTCCACCTTAGTGAGGGTGGCATCTTCCTCTTCTTGAAGAACCAATGGTGCTCTTGAGCTTCTCTATGTCTCCTCCTTGTCTTTCTTGCTCCTCCCTCATAGCTCTTTGATCTTCTCTAATTTCATGGAGGATGATGGAGTGCTCTTGGTGCTCCACCCTTAGTTATCCCATGTTGGAACTTAATTCTCCTAGGGAAGTGTTGATTTGTTCCCAATAATTCTGTGGAGGAAAGTGCATCCACTGAGGCATCTCAGGGATTTCATGGTGAGGAATTTCTTTATGCTCATGTTGAGGTCCATGCTCTCTTGTTTGCTCCATCCTTTTCTTAGTCATGGGCTTATCCTCTTCAATGAGGATGTCTCCCTCTATGTCAATTCCAGCCGAATTGCAGAGGTGGCAAATAAGGTGAGGAAAGGCTAACCTTGCCAAATTAAAGGACTTGTCAGCCACCTTATAGAGTTCTTGAGGTATGATCTCATGAACTTCCACTTCCTCCCCAATCATGATACTATGGATCATGATGGCCCGGTCTACAGTAACTTCAGACCGGTTGCTAGTAGGAATGATTGAGCGTTGAATGAACTCTAGCCTTCCCCTAGCTACTGGTTTGAGGTCAAGCCTTCTTAGTTGAACCGGCTTGCCCTTTGAGTCAATTTTCCATTGAGCTCCTTCCATACATATGTCCATGAGGACTTGGTCCAACCTTTGATCAAAGTTGACTCACATTCTCTGGACTGAAATCTAAGTATTTCCCCCGAACCATGGTGAGCCAATTCTTTGGGTTCGGGTCCACACTTTGATCATGGTTCCTAGTAACCCATGCGTTTCAATAGAACTCTTGAACCATTAAGATCCCGACTTGTTGAATGGGGTTGGTTAGAACTTCCCAACCTCTTCTTTGGATTTCAAGTCGGATCTCCGGGTACTCATTCTTTTTGAGTTTGAAAGGAACCTCAGGGATCACTTTCTTCATGGCCACAACTTCATAGAAGTGGTCTTGATGAACCTTAGAGATGAATCTCTCCATCTCCCATGACTCAGAGGTGGAAGCAATTGCCTTCCCTTTCCTCTTTCTAGAGGTTTCTTTGGCCTTAGGTGCCATAAATGGTTATGGAAAAATAAAAAGTGATGCTTTTACGACACCAAACTTAAAATGGTTGCTCGTCCTCGAGCAAAAGAAAAGAGAAAGAAGTAGAAGAAGAAGAAAAATGTAGGAGATGGAGGGAGAAGGTGGATTCGGCCAAGGGGAAGAAGAGAGGGTTGTGTTGTGTGAAAATGAAGAAGGAATTAGGGGTCTATATAGGAGTGGGGAGGGGCTTAGGGTTCGGCCATTTAGGGTTTGGTTTTGGAGGGAAATTATTTTGAATTTAAAGGTAGGTGGGGTTGTTGGGGAAGAAAGGATGGATGTGAGTGGTGAAGAAGTGATGGGGAAGAGTGATTGAGTTGATTGATGAGGGGTATTTGGGGAAGAGTGTTATGAAAAGGTGTGAAGAGGAGAGAAGAATAGGTGGGGATCCTGTGGGGTCCACAGGTCCTGAGGAGATCCTGTGGGGTCCACAGATCCAGTGGGGCCAAGGACTTTAATCATCCTTGCTCCAATTAGGCGTGTAAATGCCATCTGTAGGCAATCCTGGCGTTTAACGCCAGATTGCAGCATGTTTCTGGCATTAAACGCCACTTTCATGCTTGTTTTGGGCATTCAACGCCAGTCTATAGCATGTTTCTGGCGTTGAACGCCAGTGTGGTGCATGTTTCTGGCGTTAAACGCCAGTCTGATGCTTGTTTCTGGCGTTTAACACCAGCTTTCCTCTGGGTGCAATCCTGGCATTTAAATGCAAGACTGCTGCTTGTTTCTGGCATTTAACGCCAGTTTCATGCTCTGTTCTGGCGTTAAACGCCAGCCAGATGCTCCTTACTGGCGTTTAAACGCCAGTAAGCCCTTCCTCTAGGGTGTTCTATTTTCAATGCTGTTTTTCATTCTATTTTTGAATTTTTTTGTAGTTTTTGTGACTCCACATGATCATCAACCTAGTAAATCATGAAATAACAAAGAGAAATGAAAATAAAATATATTAAATAACATTGGGTTGCCTCCCAACAAGCGCTTCTTTAATGTCAATAGCTTGACAGTGGGCTCTCACTGAGCCACACAGGTGATCAGGTCAATTTTATAGATTCCCAACACCAAACTTAGAGTTTGGATGTGGGGATTCAACACCAAACTTAGAGTTTGGTGATGAACAGAACTCTTGACGGTTTAGAATTTCTCTTCTAGAAATAAGAACTTCTTTGTAAGCATAGTTCTAAACCAACAAACAATTCCCACATCAAAAATTTAAGTTGTCACAAGTAACAAACCCCAATGAAAATTAACCGAAGTATTAAGACTCCGGGTCGTCTCACGAAGAGTTACAATGAAATGTATGCTTATTGGCTATGAAGGATGTAAGGGGGGTTTTGGTTGATTAGAGGGGCAATAAAATAAAAAGACAAGAAAAGTAAGTTGAGCAAGTAATTAAAGAAAGCAAGTAATAAAGAGAGACATTCATGGCAATGGATTGAGATCATAGGCTTTCTATCCTAGTCGTGCATGATTAATTCATCTTATTTAGTTAACTCACACATCGGGAGAATGTCAAACAAGACTAATTAATCATATCACAAATATAAACAAGAATTTATCTCATTACGTCAACTCCAACAAATATGGAGAAAGTCTAACGAGACTAGCTAATCTCAATCCAAAAGTCCTAACCAACTTACTAATTAAACTAGCAAAAGATTAGCGGCAATGGAAATAATATTCCATAAGTCCTAATTAACTCACTAATTAAAGTAGCAAAAGATTAGCGTCAATGGAAACAATATTAGCTAACAACTCTAGATTACCAACATGAGTTGGGTTTTCATGACTCAAGATTGCCTAATTACTCTTTCCAAGCCAAGAATGCTCAAAATCTACTCTAACATCCTTCCAAGCATTCTATCAAACACTTGGAAGGCATAAAAGGAAAGCATAGTAATTGTGCAAGAATAATAAAATCTACCAACTACCAATAGCAAGAAAAGTAAAATCAATAACTCAAATCAACAATAAAAATAACATCAAACATAAAATTTCATTAAAGGAAATTAAGATCCAACAATGTTCATAAACATAAAAGTGGCAAAATAAAAGAAAATGAACAAGAGAAACTAAGAAGATTAAGATATAATAACAAGAAATTAAGAGAAGAAGCTAAATCAAAACAAGAATTAAAAGTGAGATTCAAGAAAATTAAACCTAAACTACCCTAAATTCTAGAGAGAAGAGAGAGCTTCTCTCTCTAGAATTCTACCCTAAAACATGATGAAAACTAAACTATGACTACTTGGTACATTCCCCCTTCAATCCTTGGGTTCAATAGCATCAGAAATGGGTTGGATTGGGCCCAAAAGGAGCTGCAAAATCGCTGGGGGCGATTTCAAAAAAGTGGGCCACGGACAGCATCGGCGCGCGCACGCAAAGTGCGCGTGCGCGCCACTGAACCTGAAGGAACATATAGCAAAATTTATATCATTTCGAAGCCCCGGATGTTAGCTTTCCAACGCAAATGGAACCGCCTCATTTGGACCTCTGTAGCTCAAGTTATGATCGTTTGAGTGCAAAGAGGTCAGGCTTGACAGTTTTACGGTTCCTTCATTTCTTCATGAGTTCTCCCACTTTACATGCTTTTCTTCTCACTTCTTCCATCCAATACTTGCCTTATGAACCTGAAATTACTCAACAAACATATCAAGGCATTGAATGGAATTAAAGTGAATTAAAATCACCAATTTTAGGGCCTAGAAAGCATGTTTTCACTTTTAAGCACAAATCAAGGGAGAATTGCAAAACCATGCTATTTCATTGAATAAATGTGAGAAAATGTGATAAAATCCCCCAAAATAAGCACAAGATAAACCACAAAATCGGGGTTTATCAAATCTCCCCACACTTAAAGCAAGCATGTCCTCATGCTAAGAATAAAGAAGGACAAGAAAAGGGTATGAACATTTATTCAATGCGAATAAACTATATGCACCTATCTACATGCATGCAACTAAATGCAAGATGATTCTACCTACTTGGTTAAAAGTAAATCAATCTCCAAGAACATATATAAGCAAGTAGGGCAAAGGTCATATGACGACTCACAAACTCTACCGATTCAAATATCAAAATGAAGTTCAAATAGACTTGCAAGAAGAATGCTCATGAAAGCCGGAAACAAGGAATTGAGCATCGAACCCTCACCGGAAGTGTATCCGCTCTAGTCGCTCTAGTGTATAGGGTCGATCACTCAATTCTCTTCTAATCAGGCTTTCTATGATTTGTTTTTTATCTAACAATCAACAATTATTCAATGCATGCATACATTCATCATGAAGACTTATTCATAGGTTGTAATGGGGCTAGGGTAAAGGTAGGGATGCATATGGTCAAGTGAGCTTGCCATTTGTATCTTTGATTAGTCTAAGTTCTCACTAAACACATATAACAACCTATACAATTCTAATACATAACCTAACTACCCATGATTCCCACTTTTTCTCATACTCATGCATTCTTTTTAATTCACATTCCATATGCATTGATTTTTAGTAAACTTTACTTTGGGGCATTTTTCTCCCCTTTTTATTTCTTTTTCTCTTTTTTTTATTATTATTATTTTATATATATATATATATATATGTTTTTTTTCTTTATCATTTTTTTTAAGTATATACAAACGTATCAATGCATATGGTTTTACATATAGTTCATGAATATGTACCCAATTCCCAATATTTTAAACAAAAATAAAAATTACACTTTTACCTCAACCAATGTCCCAAGTTTCCCATACCCAAATGATAAACACTCTCACTAGCCTAAGCTAATCAAAAATCCAAATTAAGGACATTTATTATTTTTCACTTAGGGGTAGTGATGTGCTAACATTAAGAACAAAAGGGATTAAATAGGCTCAAATTTGGCTTACAATGGTTGATGAAAGGTAGGCTATTTGGGTAAGTGAGCTATATGAAATGATGACCTCAATCATATAAATGCATGTATACATGGAATAATGAAAATAAAGAATCAAACAAATCAAAGATTACAATCATAGAAAGAGAGTAATGCACACAAGAATGAAAATAAGTGGTTATATGATGTAACCACACCATTTGGCTCAAAACTTACATGCTTGTGTTCTTTGCTCAAAAACCATGTTCCAAAATAAATTCTTCAAGCAAGTTTGTCACAAAAAATTTTTTCAAATTGGTAGGGTGCCCTAAGAACAGTTTCTTGGAAAAGAAATCATCACCCTAACAAAGTAGTACTAACATAAAAAAGAAGTGGTAAAAATATATACAAATTCTAACTAACATGCAATCTATCATGCAATGCAACAACTAATCTAACAAAGACAAAAATTAAAAATTGGTGTTGAAAAAGGAAGTTGTTACCCATGGAGGTCGGTCGGACGACCTCCCCACACTTAGAAATTTTGCACCGTCCTCGGTGCATGCAAAGGAGAGCAAGGTGGACGGGTTGCTACAATTGATGAGCTCCTTCAAAAGGTTGTGCGGGTGAACTTGTTTGTTGCCTCATTTAGAAGTCTTTTCCTTTTCTTTCCTTCTTGGTGGCCAACCTCAAAGGAGAGAAAAAGAAATAAAATTAAGCCTACAACAAAGATATCAAAGCAAGTAGAACATAGGCGGGGGCCAATGCCAAATAAGAATAGGGTCCTCACTACATGGTAGCTACAACATGTGAGTGAAAAAGCAATTCAAGCAAAGGCATATTAACTAATACTTGATGCAAGAACAAAGTAAAAGTATGAAGAGCACTCAAAAGCATCAAGTTCAAATAGAAAGAGTGAGTCATGAAAGACATGCAAGCTCATATCAATGCACAAAGGATACAAGGATCATCAAGGGTTAAGCATTGAATCAGAAATTTCATTACCCATCAATATCAAACAAGTCAAGAGGCACCAAGATTAACCAAGAAATTCTCAACAATTGAGTAAAAGAATCCAACACCATTATTAAAATAAGAACTTAGAAAAGAAAATATAAACAAGATATAAAAACAAAATTAAAATGCAATGAATGAAAATAGGCAAATGCAATAAAAGAAAATGGAAGAAAAAAATTTTTTTTTTTTTACCAGTGCGGACGCGGAAAGTGCGCGCACGCGCAGGTGGCAGGCACAGAATAGGCACAAAAGTGGCACAACTCTTTGGAAAATGTACCAGGAGTGCAAATGGGTGATCGGCACGCGCGCGCAAGGTGCGCTAGCGCGTCGATCCGTGAATTGCCAAAAGGGCACGTACGCGCCAAGTGCGCGCACGCGTGGTTGGTTTGTGTCTCGCGCACAAAGTAGGCACAAGTTAGGTACAACTCTCTGGAATTTGGCTTGGAGGTGAAATCTTTGCATCCACGCGTATGCGTACATGGCGCGTCCGCGTGGATGTTCGAAAATGCTTGAGGCGCGCGTACGCGCCAGGTGCGCGCACGCGCGGATTGGTGCTCTATTTTTCAAAATTTTCCAAGTTCTTGCACCAAACCAAGCATTCCAAGCCTCCAAACAGCTACCCAAATACCACAAAAGCTTTATTCAACATGCTAAACTACCAACTAAACTCAACTAATTAAACAAAACATGAAATTAAACCTATTTTACCAATATGTACAAAAGAGAAAAATGAAAAGATGTTACCATGGTGGGTTGTCTCCCACCTAGCACTTTTGTTTATTGTCCTTAAGTTGGACTTATGGGGAGCTCCTCATCAAGGTGGCTTGTGCTTGTAACCATCTTGGAATATCCACCAATGCTTGAATCTCCATTTTGCTTCATCAGTCAAAGATAATAACTCCAAGCTTTGATGGAGTTCTTCACAAACCATAGGCTCCCAAAGTTGCTCTTCCTTGTGTGATCCGGGATCCCACACTTTGTTTTCACACCCGTCTTGAAGTTGACTCTCATTATTAGCCCATCCGGGTGGTGAGCAGGGTGAATTCTCTATAAAGTGACCAACAATCCTCCTAGACCCATCTCGGTGAGCACTGCTCCAACCTTTATATCTCATGTTTGATGCATCAACCATAATGAGCCTTGATTTGCAATGCCAACCACGAAACATCTTTCTTTTATGCTTCATCCCACAAAGCATTCTAAGTTGGCCATCTGTTTCAAGCAAACCATATTCGAGTGGGATAATAAAGCTAATAGAAATGAGTTTCACCCACTCAAAAGAAGGTGTAGATGGCAACCAAGGCAAAGGTGATTCCAAGGGTCTTGACAAGGCGTATTCAATTCCCATCCTCCTTTTTCTAAGGACTTCCACCTCTCCACAAGATCTCTTAATTTCAATCCTTTGTTCAACAATTTTATCTAAACCTTTTCCCTTACTCAAATCACAAATGGGAGGTCAAGAGAAATTTACCTCCACATTGCTTTCCATCTCCTTGGGAGAAGGTTCTTCATGTTCAAAGGATTCTTCACCACTAAGACTTGATGCTTGATCTTTATTACCAAGGGGACTCAATTCTTGCTCTATCCCATCCAATTCTCCATAAGAGATATGCCTTGGAGGTTGTGCACATTCCTCCTTAGCATCAAATTCAATCATCTTGGAGGGGTTTTCTTCAATCCTAGACTCCCACGGTGGTTCCGCATTTCCTAAGTCTTCAACCACTCCTTCCTCTTGTTCAATAATCCCTACCTCCTCCTCTTGTTGCAATTCTTGCTTTAACTCCTCTTCTTCACCTTGAAGCTCTAAACTCACTCCCTCACTATGTTCCTTGGTTGCTCCTCCACATTCGTCAATGGGAGTGCCTTGGTTGCTTAGGCTTAGTTGGGATAAGGCCATATTGCTAATGGCTTCCACTAGGATAGCCATCTTGGCTCCTAGCTCCTTAAACTTCTTTTCATCCTCCTCGTGTCGCCTTAAGATATGAGATTCAAGATCTCTCAATTCTTGCATGGGGGCTTCATCGGGAGGTGATGGTGGGAGAGAAGGTTCATTGTTTGGAAGAAAGGGTTCAAGATCTTCCAACTCTTCATCATTCATTATATGCTTAGGAGGTTGTGCATTATCCTCCTCAACATCAAATTCAAGCTCATTGGAAGAAGGTTCAACAACTTCCACAAAATCATCAACAATGTCACTTGGTGTGGAAGTGCTCTTAAGTTTGAAATCCACCTCTTGTTCAATTTCCTCTAACCCTTCAACCACTTCTTCTTCTTTAACAATCTCTCCCTCCTCCACTTGTTGTAAGACATACCCCATCTCCTTGTCCTCATGTTGAGATTCTAAAATCTCCTTCATGCTCCTTTCTTCGGTTGATTTCTCACACTCATCCGTGGAGATGCTTTGCTTGTTGCATGAGTCCCATAAGTCCAAGTTGGCTTTAATTTTGGCAAGGTTAGCCTTAATAGCTTTATAATTCCTCCTTTGGGCTTTCTCTTGCTCCTTTTGACGGATTATTGCTTGAAGCCGATCCATTTCTTCCTTGAGACGATCCATTGACTCTTGGATGGATGGATGTGGGTGTTCTTCCTTGGAGGGTTGTGGTGGAAAGGGAAATTCATTATGTGGTTGAAAGTTATCATACATGGGAGGTGCAGATTTCCAAGTGTGGGGAGGTGATTCATCTTGGTAAGGGTAGTGAGGTGGTGGTTCTTGAGGGTATTGGTGGTGGAATTGGGGTGGTTCTTTATATGGTTCATATGGATCATAAGGTGGTTGGTATGGTGGATATGGGTTGGGGTCATATGGAGGTGTTTGGTGAAAAGGGGCTTGTGAGTAAGGTGGTTCAAAATTATGTTGAGGAGGTGGTTCATAGGCGTATGGTGGTGGTTGTTGACAATCATAATAAGGGTCACCATATCCATTGGATTGATATGCATTAGGATGAGAGTTATACCGATAAGAATTCGGAGGGGGTTGTTGCCAAGAAAGTTGATCAATCCCTTGAGGCTCCTTCCACCTTTGATTATTCCATCCTTGATGCATATCCTCATTATAGCTCCCATTCCCTACAACATAATTTGAACCAAACTCATTGCCAAAGTGATGAGAATTCATAGTAGCAAGAGAAAAGAAAACAAATACTAATAAGAACTAATAAAAACTAACTCCTAAAACAAGCAAAAACTAGCAAAGAAGCATATTAACATATATACAATAGCCAAAAATATAACACCATTGCAACTCCCCGGCAACGGCGCCATTTTGATGAACGAAACTCTTGACGGTTTAGAATTTCTCTTCTAGAAATAAGAACTTCGTTGTAAGCATAGTTCTAAACCAACAAACAATTCCCACATCAAAAATTTGAGTTGTCACAAGTAACAAACCCCAATGAAAATTAACCGAAGTATTAAGACTCCGGGTCGTCTCACGAAGAGTTACAATGAAATGTATGCTTATTGGCTATGAAGGATGTAAGGGGGGTTTTGGTTGATTAGAGGGCCAATAAAATAAAAAGACAAGAAAAGTAAGTTGAGCAAGTAATTAAAGAAAGCAAGTAATAAAGAGAGACATTCATGGCAATGGATTGAGATCATAGGCTTTCTATCCTAGTCGTGCATGATTAATTCATCTTATTTAGTTAACTCACACATCGGGAGAATGTCAAACAAGACTAATTAATCATATCACAAATATAAACAAGAATTTATCTCATTACGTCAACTCCAACAAATATGGAGAAAGTCTAACGAGACTAGCTAATCTCAATCCAAAAGTCCTAACCAACTTACTAATTAAACTAGCAAAAGATTAGCGTCAATGGAAACAATATTCTATAAGTCCTAATCAACTCACTAATTAAAGTAGCAAAAGATTAGCGTCAATGGAAAGAATATTAGCTAACAACTCTAGATTACCAACATGAGTTGGGTTTTCATGACTCAAGATTGCCTATTTACTCTTTCTAAGCCAAGAATGCTCAAAATCTACTCTAACATCCTTCCAAGCATTCTATCAACACTTGGAAGGCATAAAAGGAAAGCATAGTAATTGTGCAAGAATAATAAAATCTACCAACTACCAATAGCAAGAAAAGTAAAATCAATAACTCAAATCAACAATAAAAATAACATCAAACATAAAATTGCATTAAAGGAAATTAAGATCCAACAATGTTCATAAACATAAAAGTGGCAAAATAAAGGAAATGAACAAGAGAAACTAAGAAGATTAAGATATAATAACAAGAAATTAAGAGAAGAAGCTAAATCAAAACAAGAATTAAAGGTGAGATTCAAGAAAATTAAACCTAAACTACCCTAAATTCTAGAGAGAAGAGAGAGCTTCTCTCTCTAGAATTCTACCCTAAAATATGATGAAAACTAAACAATGACTACTTGGTACATTCTCCCTTCAATCCTTGGGTTCAATAGCATCAGAAATGGGTTGGATTGAGCCCAAAAGGAGCTGCAAAATCGTTGGGGGCGATTTCATAAAAGTGGGCCACGGAAAGCATCGGCACGCGCGCAAAGTGCGCGTGCGCGCCCCTGAACGTGAAGCAACATATGGCAAAATTTATATCATTTCGAAGCCCCGGATGTTAGTTTTCCAACGCAACTAGAACCGCCTCATTTGGATCTCTGTAGCTCAAGTTATGGTTGTTTGAGTGCGAATAGGTCAGGCTTGACAGTTTTACGGTTCCTTCATTTCTTCATGAGTTCATCCACTTTACATGCTTTTCTTCTCACTTCTTCCATCCAATACTTGCCTTATGAACCTGAAATTACTCAACAAACATATCAAGGCATTGAATGGAATTAAAGTGAATTAAAATCACCAATTTTAGGGCCTAAAAAGCATGTTTTCACTTTTAAGCACAAATCAAGGGAGAATTGCAAAACCATGCTATTTCATTGAATAAATGTGAGAAAATGTGATAAAATCCCCCAAAATAAGCACAAGATAAACCACAAAATCGGGGTTTATCATTTGGCTGAGGCCTCCCAACACCAAACATAGAGTTTGATTGTGGGGGCTTTGTTTGACTCTGTACTGAGAGAAGCTTTTCATGCTTCCTCTCCATGGTTACAGAAGGACAACCTTGAGTTTTAAACACAAGGTAGTCCTCATTCAGTTGAAGGACTAACTCTCCTCTGTCCACATCAATCACAGCTCTTGCTGTGGCTAGGAAGGGTCTTCCAAGGATGATGGATTCATCCTCCTCCTTTCCAGTGTCTAGGATTATGAAATCAGCAGGGATGTAAAGGTCTTCAACCTTTACTAACATGTCCTCTACTAGTCCATAAGCCTGCTTTCTTGAGTTGTCTGCCATCTCTAGTGAGATTCTGGCAGATTGTACCTCAAAGATTCCCAGTTTCTCCATTACAGAGAGGGGCATGAGGTTTATCCCTGACCCAAGGTCACATAGAGCCTTCTCAAAGGTCATGGTGCCTATGGTACAAGGTATTAAGAACTTTCCAGGATCCTGTTTCTTCTGAGGCAATCTCAGTTGATCCAGATCACTCAGTTTATTGGTGAGCAAGGGAGGTTCATCTTCCCAAGTATCATTACCAAATAATTTGGCATTCAGCTTCATGATAGCACCAAGGTACTTGGCAACTTGCTCTTCAGTAACATCCTCATTCTCTTCAGAAGAAGAATATTCATCAGAGCTCATGAATGGCATAAGGAGGTTTATTGGAATCTCTATGGTCTCTAGATGAGCCTCAGAGTCCTTTGGTTCCTCGTGATCATTCCAATCCTTGGTAACAGCGCTAAAAACTCAATACGCACGTTCATGATCTTAAATCTGTTTTACAACTTCATACAACTAACCAGCAAGTGTACTGGGTCGTCCAAGTAATAAACCTTACGTGAGTAAGGGTCGATCCCACGGAGATTGTCGGCTTGAAGCAAGCTATGGTCACCTTGTAAGTCTCAGTCAGGCGGATTAAATTGTATCAAGAAATTATAGTGGGTGAAAATTAAATAAAATATAAAATAGGATAGTGGTACTTATGTAATTCATTGGTGAGAATTTCAGATAAGCGTATAGAGATGCTTTCGTTCCTCTGATCTCTGCTTTCCTGCTGTTTTCATCCAATCAATCCTACTCCTTTCCATGGCAAGCTGTATGCTGGGCATCACCATTGTCAATGGCTACTTCCCGTTCTCTCAGTGAAAATGGTCCAAGATGCTCTGTCACGGCATGACTATTCATTTGTCGGTTCTCGATCATACTGGAATAGGATCCATTGATCCTTTTGCGTCTGTCACTACGCCCAGCACTCGCGAGTTTTAAGCTCGTCACAGCCATCCCTTCCCAGATCCTACTCGGAATACCACAGACAAGGTTTAAACTTTCCAGATCTCAGGAATTGCCATCCATGGGTTCTAACTTATACCACGAAGACATTAATAACTCGGACTCGGTCCCCTGTATTATATATCCAAGAGATATCCATTCAATCTAAGGTAGAACGGAAGTGGTTGTCAGGCACGCGTTCATAAGTTGAGAATGGTGATGACTGTCACGATCATCACATCCATCATGTTGAAGTACGAATGAATATCTTAGAAGCGGAATAAGTTGAATTGAATAGAAAAACAGTAGTACTTTGCATTAATCTTTGAGGAACAGCAGAGCTCCACACCTTAATCTATGGTGTGTAGAAACTCTACCGTTGAAAAATACATAAGTGAAAGGTTTAGGCATGGCCGAATGGCCAGCCCCCATGATCTAAGAACTAAACGTCCCAAGATGTCTAATACAATAGTAAAAAGTCCTATTTATACTAAACTAGTTACTAGGGTTTACAAAATTGAGTAAATGATGTAGAAATCCACTTCCGGGGCCCACTTGGTGTGTGCTTGGGCTGAGCATTGAGCTTTACACGTGTAGAGGCTTCTCTTGGAGTTGAACGCCAGTTTGTAGCCTGTTTCTGGCATTGAACTCCACTTTGCAACCTGTTTCTGGCGTTTGACTCCAGAATGCAGCATGGAACTGGCGTTGAACGCCAGTTTACGTCATTAATCCTTATTCAAAGTATGAACTATTATATATTGCTGGAAAGTCCTGGATGTCTACTTTCCAACGAAATTAAAAGCGCACCATTTGAAGTTCTGTAGCTCCAGAAAATCCACTTTGAGTGCAGGGAGGTCAGAATCCAACAGCATCTGCAGTCCTTCTTCAACCTCTGAATCTGATTTTTGCTCAGGTCCCTCAATTTCAGCCAAAAAATACCTAAAATCATAGAAAAATACACAAACTCATAGTAAAGTCCAGAAATGTGAATTTTGATTAAAAACTAATAAAAATATACTAAAAACTAACTAAATTATACTGAAAACTATGTAAAAACAATGCCAAAAAGCGTATAAACTATCCGCTCATCAATGTATCAAGTAAAAAACTTGAAAATAAAACACTTAGGGTTAAGGTTAGGCTCAAGTGCAAAAGCACTCCCTCAAGGCTCAAGGCTCTGAGCATCAATGATTAGAGAGTAAAGAAAAGAAACAAATGAGCTTAAAAAAGTCCTCTAATTAAATGCTTGTGGTGCTTGTGTATCAAGTGGTAATACTTGAAAACAAAGCATTTAGAGTCGTAGCATTGTTATCAACTCATGGGACAAAGCACCCAAAAGGAGAAGCTAATAAGAGAATGAAAAGCATGTTTCAAGGAAGAAACATAAGGAAAAGATTTCATAAAATGAGCTAGATAGAAGCATCAATCATTTACATTTCTTTTGTGATTGTAGCATGCATAGAAAACTAGCCAACCATGAACATTGAGTTGCTATTCTTCTTACCTTGGATTGTCAATCTTTACTGCATGATTCTTTTCTTGCTTGGAGACAAGCAAGGTTTTAGTTTGGTGTTGTGATGACATGTCATCATGTTATGTTTTTTATATGATTTTTCATACAAGAAATTGATGATTAGTGCTTAAATATTGAATGCTTTTGTGCTTAAATGGGATATTTCTTTGATCTTTTGATTTTATAAATCTTGTAGGAAATAAGTGGAAAAGGAAGCAAAAAAAGTACAAATTAAGCTCAAAAAGAGAAAAGAAGAATTTTGGGGCACACTTTGAAGTGTGAGCACGCTTTGGAACCTTAGGCCACGCTTTTACCATGAAACCTTGGCATTAGTAACATGATACATATGCATTAATGCCTTATGCATGCATTATCATGAGTTAATAACTAAAGCATGCATGCATTTAATTACTAATGCCATCATGAACCATGCATTATTAACGCATTGGCATTATTAATGAATGAAATGAATGCATTACTAAGTAATTGGCATTATTAATTAAAGCCAATGGAAGAATGCATGTAATACATTATTAAAGCCAATTGGCAAATGAACAAATCAAGCTTTAACGTTAATGCATTATTAATTAAAGCCAATGAAAGCATGCAATACATCAAGCGTTCATCAAGCAATGAGCACTACGTTAAAGCATGGGAACCTTAAGGGAAGCTTGGCATAAAAACAACGCAAGGGAAGTAAGCGTTCATTAAAGCTAGTGAGTGCTACGCTCACTAATTGAACTTTTTCAGGTTTTTCTTTGTGAGGCAAGGCTTTTGGCTATCCGCACCAAAGGCCAGCGCTCAAAATTCTAACGGAGCATTTATAAAGCAAGCGCCAAAGGAGGAGCGCCCAACCAAAGGAAGCCTGCATAGAGCCAGCGCTCAAAATTTGAGCGCAGCGTTCACAAGGAGAGCGCTAGGGGAGCCAAAGGCGCACCAAAGGGAATGAACAGGCGTTCACTTTCCCAAATGAACGCTCCACTGGAGCATCACTAAGCCAACCATGACCCACTTATTCAAGGCCAAAACCAAATCAACCCATTTCATTGAAGCCCCAAAGCAAGCAAAGCCCATTGACATGACTTAAAGACACAAGAAATAGTTAGATTAGGAATTCCATTTGAATTGTAATTAGTTTTCAATTTCAATTTCATTTTCCTTTTGTAAAGCCTATATAAAGGCATCAGTTTCATTTCATTAAAGAAGGCTGGCTTGCTAGAGAGCAATAGGAGTAGGAGTAGGAGTAGAATAGAGAGCTCTCTTTTAATTTTCCTTTTTGAATTTGAGAATTGGAAATCAGATCCGGGTTTTCTTTTCTTTTCTATTTCATTTTCTTTCTTCTGCAAATTTTTTTTCTGTTTTTATCGAAAGAGCAATTGAGCTCTTGGCTTTCTTTCTATTTTTGCTATTTCATTGAAATTGTTAATTTCTCTCTAGGATTTTAGAATTGATCTAAGTCTTCTTGCTGATTTACTCTTCTACCCTTTTACTTCTCTGCAATTTTTACATTTCCGTTCTTGATGCAATTTGATTTGCTCTTCCTGCAAGTTTAATTTTCTGCAATTGTTCTAAGTCAAGATTTACTGCTTTCTTTAAATTTTCTACACCCACTTCCCTTTACAGTTACTGCAATTTACCTTTCTTGTCTTTAAGCTTCTGCAATTTACTTCTTCTGCATTTTAAGATTTAGCCAATTTTCATTCTGCACTTTTATTTTCATGCAATTTTACTTCTTTTAATCAAAATTACTTAAATCATCAAATATTCGCTTAACTAAATTTATCACCTTACTAAAATTGCTCAATCCATCAATCCCTGTGGGATCGACCTCACTCTTGTGAGTTATTACTACTTGATGCGACCCGGTACACTTGCCGGTGAGTTTTGTGTGGAATCGTTTTTCCCTCATCATGGCTCCCGGTGCTGGTAGGTGAAGTGAAGTCTGGGGTATCCTTCTCTTCTGGAGGTGGGAATGTACTAATAATGAGCTCCTTCAGATAGGTGTATCGGCGCTTGTTACGCGTAACAACCCTATTTTTGAAAATCAAAAGATTAGTTATTTGTGATTTATTATATTTGTTGTTAATTTTATTTTAAGAAAATTATTTTACTAAAGGTAATTAAATGGAGTTTCATGATAATTGAAGTTTAAATTAATTAGAATTTTTATATAATCTTTATTAGATATTTGGTATAATTGAAATTATAATTTTGATAATTGAAAAATTAGAAAAATTGTATAATTTAATTTGAATAAATTCTATTATGAATGAATTATGTTCTATTTTATTAGTTTGTACTCTTAGAGATTAATTTATTAGAAATGATTAGTTTGATTTTTATAAATACTTTAAGTTTAAGTTAATTAATATTTATATACAGTTTTTATTATAATTGGTAATTTTATAATTTGAAATTAAAGTTTCGGTGATAGAAAAATAATAAAAAGTTATATCATTTAATTTGAATAATTAA
Source organism: Arachis ipaensis (assembly GCF_059453495.1). NCBI lineage: Eukaryota > Viridiplantae > Streptophyta > Magnoliopsida > Fabales > Fabaceae > Arachis > Arachis ipaensis. Next base: position 90,993,050 of record NC_142435.1, read on the forward strand.
TATTAATTTTAAACTATATTTTATAAAAATATGATTAATATGCTTATTTTATAATTTAAACTAGAAATAATTAATTGAACTTAGCAATATGTTGATAAATAATGTTCTTAAATATTTTTAAGATAGTATATTTGGTTTTACAATTACTCTATCTTCCAATTTTATCAAAATATCTATTCATATCTATCCATATTCTTTTATAAAATCCCTAATTCGTAAACCTAAATTCCCAAATTGAATCAGAAACCCTAATTCCCAAATTAATTACGAAACCCTAACCCTAGCTCCCCTCACCACAGCCGTACCACACCCTTCTTTCACCCCCTCTCACACGGATAGCACTCACTCTCGTCAACTCATATCACACACCCACACTCAACAGAGACAAAGGAGAGAAGAGAAGATGGAGTCATCACATTTCCATCGTCCAGCTCCGCCCGCTCTGCCGCGCCTCCCGTCACGATCAGATTCGTCGTCGCTGTTTGTGGAGCCGCGAGGAGCATTGCCATCAAGGCCACGTCATTCTTCAATGCCCAGTCACCGTTCTACCTTTCGTTAAGCCCGTTCCGTCGCCTGAGAAGAACCACGAAGAGGAGAGAGCTCGTGCGCGAAAGGTAACGCCGCTGTACCTCCATCGCGCCTCCACCATCGTCGAACTGCCTTGCGGTTTCTAGCCCCGTCACGTCTGGTCGCCATCGAGGGAATTGTCAATGTCGCGGCTGTGAGCATGGCCTTCGAAGAGAAGAGAACACAATGAGAAGAGTTGTGTCACATTTCTGCCGCTGTTGTCGCACTCTGCTGCTGCCGCATCTCACTAAGCCGCCGCTGGAGGAGGAGGGCTCGCCAGTTCTGCCTCTGCTTCTAGTTTCTAGAATCTGAGAAGACGCCACCACCACTACTAGAACTGTTGGTTTGTTGCTCTGGCCTTGATCTAGATCCACTCTGAGCCGTTACCATCGCTGTTTGGCTGACATTGAGGCTTTTCACTGCCACCGGAGCTGCCCAGGACCACCACTGTGGCTGCCATGGGGATAGAACGGGTGCCAAAATCTGACCGGGTGCCGCTGTTGTCGATCAGAGATGCCAAAACCACCGCTGCTACTGTGGATTTGGAATACTGGGTTTGTCGCATTTAAATTCTGCAAATTTTGACACTGAGATAGGGGATTTATTTTTAAAGTTAAATGTTTTTATTTAGAATGCCTACAAAGTTATTTGAATAGGTGCAAATGGTTAACAATGGTTAAGAATTTCTTAATTGACATGAATGACTTGAAATGCATTTGAAATTAGTTAGTTGGGATTATTCTGAGTTGTGATTAAATTTAGATGCTATTGTGATTAATGATTAATTTAGTATAATTTATTAAATTGAAGTATGCCGAGTTAATTATTGAAAAGCTGTCGTATGGATAATTGATAAATTGAGTTTGGATTGTTGCTGTGAATGTAATTGGTTTTGTTGTTATAAGAGACTAATTGATAAAAATAAGCTTGGTTTGAGGTTGTGAAATTTGGATTAAGTTTGATGATGTTTTAGTGTTTTAATTGGAGTATTAAATTCAGGTTATGGCTATGAATGTTTTGGGCTTTGTTGTGAGTGTTTGAAGCTGTAATTGATTTTGGTCTTTCTGATTTTGATGGAATTGTTGAAAAGTTCTGATTCTATGTGATTATTGTAACGACCCAATTTCTGGTACGTCATGATCATACTAGAAGCTGAGCGCTACCAACTTGTCTACCTATCTATTATCTATTATTTATTATATGAGCCTGATTCGTTGTTAAAAGCGTAGTTATTTTACGAGGTACTTTTTTTTTAAAACATTTGGATTAATAGACGAAATCATTCATAAGCAATTCACAACTGATAGCAGATAAAACAGTTATAAACAACCACACATAAATACATCTCAAGTAGTTAACAACATTCAGTGATTCAGCCTTTATTATAGTATATAGTTTTAGTTAGAACACCCCTAGATATAGCTAGATAATAACTATATACATATATATACATACAACATCCCAAGCCCTGACCTGTTCAAGAAGTCCCTAAGCTGGCGCTCAGGCTAGCCTAGACTCTATACTCACCTAGTCCCTCTAAACTACTAAAGCGAGGGAAACTACGTTCTAGGTCTTCAAAACTCAAGTCAAGCGGAACGTCATCAAAAGATAGAACATCATCTGCTACTCCTCTGCACGATCAGACTTTTCCACAAGACGTCTCTCTAGTACCTCATGAAGTAGCCACACAATAGGAATCTCGTACACAGGATTTAGGTTAAAGTGCGCTTACGAACGGGATGCAGACATTGGCTGGTCTCACAGTATATACATGTAAACAGAGAACGATATTTACCCTAGACTCCGAAGACTATCTAGAGCAGAATCCTCTTCTTGCGAACAGTCATCAGCGAACTATGGTAAGGTACTCTTACTTCCATTTGAAGGGGGAAGGGAGAGAGAAGGGGTAAGAACTGGGGAGTTCTTAGTAGGGTCGGGGTTATTAGTTACGTTCATTTACTTGGGGTCGATTAGCAAACAAATAACATAATACAGCGAAGCAGTAAACAGAAGATAAAGATAGAAAGAGAAAGTAGAGGCAATAGAAAGTAGAACACAAACAAAAGAATACAATAAAACACAGAAATAGTATGCAAGCAGACAAACATAAAGAAATAAACCACACACAGAAAGGAATGCAACAGAGAATGATGCGCAGACAAGAATGATGCATGTCTAGTCCTAGTGCAGGTAATGAGCTCATCTGTCGGTTACTAACCCGCTCCCGACATTATCCAGCAACCTCTGTCTGGATAAGGCTTTCCTATTGGCTATACCCCTGTGTACAGGAAATAACCCCTCTGCCACCACAGGGTCCACTGCACGCAGGAAATAACACATCTGCCACTGCAGGGATGTATGCCGACACACCTTCTGTATACAGGAAATAACCCCTCTGCCACTACAGAAATGGAACAGGTGGTCACGGTACTTCTGTAGCAGGAAATAACCCCTCTGCCTTACAGAAATAAAATATGGATCTGTACCGTAGGAAAGCGTTCTCAGTGATCACACCATTATGTATCTGACTGCCTCACTACAGCAGATGATCATACATGTATATCTGGAGTTGCCTTAACGCAACAAATGAATAAACACATCTCTTGGGCCTACAGAAATAACACCTCTGTAAGTGAACTTCGGCTTACAGAAATAGCGCCCCTGTAAGTGAACTTCGGCTTACAGGTATCACAACTCTCTGTAGGTAAACTTCGGCCCACAGGAGCAACACCCTGAGATACACAATTGATATTCACTGCAGGTGAACTTCGGCCTACAGGAATAACAACTCACTGTAGGTGAACTTGGGCCTACAGGACCTCTAGGGCCAATGGAAAAGCAGCAGATGAACATCCAACCGAACATCATGCTACAAGGCTTAACTCTTTATTCTTATACTCTTCTCTTTATATCTCTTTACTCTGTTCTAGTTTCTCTTTTCTCTGTATCTCTCTACTCTGCTCTAATTTCTCTATTTAACGTATGTATTTAAAGCTTATGTAAATTTCGGTATGAATAGTTAGTCTGTCCCAAGTATAGGTTCATTAAGTCTATACTAAAACAGTTTAACTTTTCATATAATACCTAACCCTAGTCGTGACTCAAGTACTAACTAAGTTGCCCTAGTTCGTTCACTAGTCTGTGTCTGTTTTTCTGTCGTTAAAACTTTACAGACTTTTCTTTGGTTTTTATCTTTTCTTTAACTTTTTATCTTTCCTTTATCTTTGCCTCACTAATATGTTCTTACCACTCCCTAAGTGTTTTATGAAGGTAACTATCAGATTCTGCGCTTAAAGTTGTCTTTCTAAAGCTTTTACAAAAAACTGCCTTTTCCGTATTATTTTATTATTTTTATTAAAATATTATTTTTGATTAAATATTATTATTTAATATTTTATTATTATTTATTATTTTATTATTAAATTTTCGAAAATTAACTTACTTTTACTTTTAACCTTTAAAATTCACTTTTTACCACCCGTAACTTTTAATATTTCTACTTTTACCATCCTAACTTCCAGAAATTACAAAATAACCCCTCAAACATCAAAATATTTACTTCCTTGCCCTTTTCAAGATCTAAAAGGTGTTCTTCATTGTTCTTCACCACACTCAAAGTGTTCTTCATGTTCTTCGTAAATTCTTCAGATTCTTTCTCTGTTTTTACCCGTTTTTCAGTCTTTTCAGCAACCGATTTTTACCAAAATTCAAAATAAAATTGCAGCCACTAAAACCCCATCTTTTCTACATGATTTTAACACAAATTGAACCCCAATTTAAGGTCTAGGGTTCGTTTTTCCAGCAGCCATGAAGAACACAAATTCAAAGTTGAATATCATCAAATTTCATCAAATTTTCACCAAAATTTCAACAAGAATTACTCGTATAAACAATCAATTTCAAGCATAACCAAACCATATCATAATCACACAACTCAAACACAATCAATCAAGATTAAATTCGTCAATCCCTACCTGGTTTTGCTGCTCCTAATTTGGTTAAACTTTCAGGTGGTCCTTAAGCACTTTTTCCTCGTAAATCACATCAAGAACAACTTTAAATCCAAAAACTCTCAACTGACCAAATCTCACTCAGTATGTTAGGAAGAGATATCTCACCTTAGACTTGCTGGAAATTCACGTTTCTTTGCCCTCAAGTCAAGTTAAGCATGATTCCTAAGGAAGAACATCAAGAAAACACATGTTTTGCATGGTTTTCCTTGAAAACCGAATTCAAATGGGAGGGAGACAGCCATCTCACCTTATTTCCATCCTTGATAAGTTACATGGTTATGTAGAGGAAGAAGAGAGGATCATTTTGGTGAAAACGGAGTTTTGATTTGAGTTTTAGTTCAGAAGAAATCAAGCTTTGAAGATTAAGTGTTCATGAAAGTTTCTCTCTTTTCTCTCTTGTTATTTTTGGCCAAAATGATGAAATGAGACAGCCTTGGAGGTCTTGGGGGTGTAAGGTGAGTTGTGATTGGTTGGCTTGGAGGTGGATTAAAATAATATTAAAATATCTCAGGTGTATAACTACTAAAACTAGATGTATCGCAACACTTGTAAAAACATCTCTAAAAATTATTTTCTGAGCTACTAGCATAAATGACACTAGTAACATATTTATTATGAGAATAGAACATTTATAATGAGGCCTTAGCATTGCTAAATTCATCAGAGAGTGCTAGTGCTAAGCTGCACCAGTAAACCGTAAACCCGGTTAAACAGATTTTCTGTTTTTAACAAAAATAGACCAGATAACCTTATAATGTCACTCAAGCATTTTCTAATACTAATATAATGATAATATTATACTATTATCTCTCTCCTCTCATGAATCGAGTCCGGTTCGTCAAACAGAGACTATTTACGAAAATCAGAATCAAAACTGCCAACCGATACGGTTCAAAAACTAGGTTCTTCGCGATTGTATTATCGAGCTTGCCTCAAAGGAGGTTCTAGCTTAAAGATGACATAATGATAATGAGGATTGAGATGCTTGATGATATAGCAGAGTTGTTCCCTTTACTGATCTTCCGAAGAAATCCGTACTTTCAGAAAAGATCTCATGTACTCGAAAATCAGGGTTGTTACATTCTACCCTCCTAAAAGAAAATTTTGCCCTCAAAATTTCAGTTACCTTGGAATAAATGCGGGTAATCAGCTTTCATCTTATCTTCCAGTTCCCAAGTGTGCTCTTCTTCTCTTCTTGGTTCCCATGCTACTTTGACTAAGCGAACAGTCTTGCCTTTTAGCTGTTTATCACTTCTTTCTACGATCTGAACCGGTGATGCTTGATATGTCAAATCATTTCATAACTGTACTGTCTCTGGTTGTAAAACGTGACTCTTGTCGGGAATATATTTCTTAAGTTGCGAGACATGAAAAACATCATGAAGGTTTGATAAATAAGGAGGAAGGACTTTTTGATAAACTACTAGACCAACTCTTTTAAGTATTTGGAAAGGTTCTATGTATCGTGGGTTAAGCTTTTTAGTCTTAAGGGCTCTGCCTATTCCAGTAATCAAGGTTACTTCTAGAAAGACACGGTTTCCGTCACTAAACTCTAAGGGTCTACATCTATTATCGGCATAGCTCTTTTGGCGGCCTTATGCTGTCTGGATCTTCCGACGAATCTCCTTTATCTTCTCAGTAGTTTCTTACACTAAGTTTGGACCTAAGACACTAGCTTCTCCATCGTCATTCCAACACAATGGTGTCCGACATCTTCTTTTGTAGAGAGCTTCATATGGTGCCATCCCGATACTTTATTGGCAACTGTTGTTGTAGACAAATTCGACCAATAGCAAATACTTATCCCAGCTGCTTTGGTTGTCTATCATACATGATCGTAACATGTCTTCTAATGTCTGGATTGTCTGCTCTGATTGTCCGTCTGTCTGAGGATGGTATGCTGTACTCATGTGCAATTCTATTCCCAACACTTTCTGGAAAGCTCTCCAGAATCTGGATGTAAACATCGGATCTCGATCTGAAACAATTAACAAAGGTATCCCGTGCAATCGTATGATTTCTTGAATATATATCCGTGCCAGCCTTTCTAAAGTATAGTCAACTCGAATCAGAAGGATGTGCGCTGACTTTGTCAACCTGTCCACAATTACCCAGATGGCATCGTGTCCTGTTGAGGTCCTTGGCAATCCCATGACAAAATCCATAGAAATCTGCTTCCATTTCCATTGTGGTATTTCTAAGGGTTGCAGGGTTCCTGACAGCTTCTGATGTTCCACCTTCATCTTCTGGCAGGTTAAACATTTTGAGACATAATCAGCTACTTCTTTCTTTAATCCCGGTCACCAGAACATTTGTTTCAAATCTCGATACATCTTTGTCACCCCAGGATGCATAGAAAATCTACTTTGGTGAGATTCAGCAAGAATCTTTTGTCGCAATTCTCCAGAGTTAGGCACACAAATTCTGTTCTTGTACCTCCATAGGCCACTATGGAAATCGGTCCGGCTCCAGGTACTAGATCAATGCTGAATTCTATCTCTCGCTGAGGAGGAGACTCAGGTATGTCGTCCAAGAAAACATCAGGAAATTCCTTCATCATTCAGATTCGTTCTAAGCTTAATTCACTACCATTTGAGCTAGCCGCTAACAGAACGTACCCCTCACAATCACTCCCGCCTAAGGTAACTCTTATAGAATTCAGATATAAGGTGTGGGACAGAAATGGTTTAGTACATAGACTATCAGATAGAATAACAACAGTTCTTTTTAAATAATCAAGGAAAACATGATACTTAGATAACCAATCTAATCCTAAAATAACTTCTAAACCATATGGAGGCAAACAGATTAGATAGTGTATAAAAGTCCTGTTCCTAATAGCGAATGGTACTTGCAGGCACACTAAACTGGTCAAAGCATGTTGGGATGCAGGTGTATGGACAATCAAGTAAAAATTCAATTTAAAGAAATATAATCCTAACTCGTGAGCAATAGTTAGAGAAATAAAGAATACGATGCACCCGAATCATACAGTGCAGTTAGAAATCGATTCTTGACATAACACTGACCTTGAATGAGGGCGTCCGATTGCACAACATCGTCAATAGTGATAGCAAACACTCGTCCTTATTGTTGGGTTCTGACTGGATTTTGAGTAAATCTCTTCGGTCAATCCTTGGCAATATGTCCAAGTTCTCCACAAGCATAGCAGTTAGATGATCCAAACTGGCAAGACCTGTTATCATGCTCTTTTCCGCATTGCTTACATGCAGTGTTTATGTAAGCCTGATGGGCTCGTTCACCATTGCATTGCCATGCTTTACCTCCATTCTTACCCGTACGGCGAGCAGTAATGTTACCAACTTGTAGATTCTTATGTTGTCGTATGCCACGCGCTTTAAAATGCACCCTTCTCCCAGCTGCCTGATGATTACTAAGACGCCTTGGTGGAAATCCTTGGCAACTCACCTTGGCCACATTCACTTTCTTAATACATTCTTCTACTAACTTACTCTTGTTGACTAATTCAGCAAAATTACGTATCTCCAACAGAACTATTGAACTCATCAGATCATCACGAAGGCCTCCTTCAAACTTCAAGCACTACCATTCTTCAAAGTCAGTAGGACTCCCTTGACAGATCTTAGAGAAACGACACAAGTCATCGAAATTACGAGCATACTCAGCAACAGTCATACCCCCTTGCCTCAGCTGCATAAGCTCTATCTCTTAGCATCACGCACTGCTCTTGGAAAATATTTCTTGTAGAAATCATCTTTAAAAATATCCCAAGGAATGTCACCTTCATTACGTTGTAGAAGTCGCTGTATCCCTTGCCACCAGTACTCAGCTTCTCCCTCGAGCATATAAGTAGCAAACTCCACGTGTTGTCCTTCCGGAACATGCTGCGCTCTCAATGATCGTTTAATACCTCGAAACCAGTTATCAGTGTCAGTTGCAACGAGTGTACCCTTGAACTTAGGCGGATTAACCTTCAGAAAGGTCGCAAGGGTCATAGGTCTTCCAGGATGCCCTAAGTTGTTCTCATCATTCCCATTATCTTCTCCGTATTCATTCTCGTTTCCATTCTCACTCCGAGACGTTCAACAGCCCTAGCCGCTGCTACAGCAGCTTCACGCACTACTTCAGCCACGTTGTTCATGGTAGCCATAAACGTTTCCTATTCCCTCTCGTAGTTAACATTAGGAATTCCTTCCCGTACGCCTCGTCTCCGTGAACCCATTATAGTCTTGTTCACACCAAACAATCATTGTTAAGGTGATCAGTCTTAACACTTCAAGTCAAGTGTGAACATTCCCAAAATGAAAACACAGAGACAATCATGCAACATATATCACTGGGATATCCTATACGCATGAGACACACAACAGAGTATGCAATGAAGCATAGTTAGTCCACTCCCCAGGCTCTACTGGGAACGAACCGCTCTGATACCAAATTGTAACGACCCAATTTCTGGTACGTCATGATCATACTAGAAGCTGAGCGCTACCAACTTGTCTACCTATCTATTATCTATTATTTATTATATGAGCCTGATTCGTTGTTAAAAGCGTAGTTATTTTACGAGGTACTTTTTTTTTTAAAACATTTGAATTAATAGACGAAATCATTCATAAGAAATTCACAACTGATAGCAGATAAAACAGTTATAAACAACCACACATAAATACATCTCAAGTAGTTAACAACATTCAGTGATTCAGCCTTTATTATAGTATATAGTTTTAGTTAGAACACCCCTAGATATAGCTAGATAATAACTATATACATATATATACATACAACATCCCAAGCCCTGACTTGTTCAAGAAGTCCCTAAGCTGGCGCTCAGGCTAGCCTAGACTCTATACTCACCTAGTCCCTCTAAACTACTAAAGCGAGGGAAACTACGTTCTAGGTCTTCAAAACTCAAGTCAAGTGGAATGTCATCAAAAGATAGAACATCATCTGCTACTCCTCTGCACGATCAGACTTTTCCACAAGACGTCTCTCTTGTACCTCATGAAGTAGCCACACAATAGGAATCTCGTACACAGGATTTAGGTTAAAGTGCGCTTACGAACGGGATGCAGACATTGGCTGGTCTCACAGTATATACATGTAAACAGAGAACGATATTTACCCTAGACTCCGAAGACTATCTAGAGCAGAATCCTCTTCTTGCGAACAGTCATCAGCGAACTATGGTAAGGTACTCTTACTTCCATTTGAAGGGGGAAGGGAGAGAGAAGGGGTAAGAACTGGGGAGTTCTTAGTAGGGTCGGGGTTATTAGTTACGCTCATTTACTTGGGGTCGATTAGCAAACAAATAACATAATACAGCGAAGCAGTAAACAGAAGATAAAGATAGAAAGAGAAAGTAGAGGCAATAGAAAGTAGAACACAAACAAAAGAATACAATAAAACACAGAAATAGTATGCAAGCAGACAAACATAAAGAAATAAACCACACACAGAAAGGAATGCAACAGAGAATGATGCGCAGACAAGAATGATGCATGTCTAGTCCTAGTGCAGGTAATGAGCTCATCTGTCGGTTACTAACCCGCTCCCGACATTATCCAGCAACCTCTGTCTGGATAAGGCTTTCCTATTGGCTATACCCCTGTGTACAGGAAATAACCCCTCTGCCACCACAGGGTCCACTGCACGCAGGAAATAACACATCTGCCACTGCAGGGATGTATGCCGACACACCTTCTGTATACAGGTAATAACCCCTCTGCCACTACAGAAATGGAACAGGTGGTCACGGTACTTCTGTAGCAGGAAATAACCCCTCTGCCTTACAGAAATAAAATATGGATCTGTACCGTAGGAAAGCGTTCTCAGTGATCACACCATTATGTATCTGACTGCCTCACTGCAGCAGATGATCATACATGTATATCTGGAGTTGCCTTAATACAACAAATGAATAAACACATCTCTTGGTCCTACAGAAATAACACCTCTGTAAGTGAACTTTGGCTTACAGAAATAGCGCCCCTGTAAGTGAACTTCGGCTTACAGGTATCACAACTCTCTGTAGGTAAACTTCGGCCCACAGGAGCAACACCCTGAGATACACAATTGATATTCACTGCAGGTGAACTTCGGCCTACAGGAATAACAACTCACTGTAGGTGAACTTGGGCCTACAGGACCTCTAGGGCCAATGGAAAAGCAGCAGATGAATATCCAACCGAACATCATGCTACAAGGCTTAACTCTTTATTCTTATACTCTTCTCTTTATATCTCTTTACTCTGTTCTGGTTTCTCTTTTCTCTGTATCTCTCTACTCTGCTCTAATTTCTCTATTTAACGTATGTATTTAAAGCTTATGTAAATTTCGGTATGAATAGTTAGTCTGTCCCAAGTATAGGTTTATTAAGTCTATACTGAAATAGTTTAACTTTTCATATAATACCTAACCCTAGTCGTGACTCAAGTACTAACTAAGTTGCCCTAGTTTGTTCACTAGTCTGTGTCTGTTTTTCTGTCGTTAAAACTTTACAGACTTTTCTTTGGTTTTTATCTTTTCTTTAACTTTTTATCTTTCCTTTATCTTTGCCTCACTAATATGTTCTTACCACTCCCTAAGTGTTTTATGAAGGTAATTATCAGATTCTGCGCTTAAAGTTGTCTTTCTAAAGCTTTTACAGAAAACTGCCTTTTCCGTATTATTTTATTATTTTTATTAAAATATTATTTTTAATTAAATATTATTATTTAATATTTTATTATTATTTATTATTTTATTATTAAATTTTCGAAAATTAACTTACTTTTACTTTTAACCTTTAAAATTCACTTTTTACCACCCGTAACTTTTAATATTTCTACTTTTACCATCCTAACTTCCAGAAATTACAAAATAACCCCTCAAACACCAAAATATTTACTTCCTTGCCCTTTTCAAGATCTAAAAGGTGTTCTTCATTATTCTTCACCACACTCAAAGTGTTCTTCATGTTCTTCGTAAATTCTTCAGATTCTTTCTCTGTTTTTACCCGTTTTTCAGTCTTTTCAGCAACCGATTTTTACCAAAATTCAAAATAAAATTGCAGCCACTAAAACCCCATCTTTTCTACATGATTTTAACACAAATTGAACCCCAATTTAAGGTCTAGGGTTCGTTTTTCCAGCAGCCATGAATAACACAAATTCAAAGTTGAATATCATCAAATTTCATCAAATTTTCACCAAAATTTCAACAAGAATTACTCGTATAAACAATCAATTTCAAGCATAACCAAACCATATCATAATCACACAACTCAAACACAATCAATCAAGATTAAATTCGTCAATCCCTACCTGGTTTTGCTGCTCCTAATTTGGTTAAACTTTCAGGTGGTCCTTAAGCACTTTTTCCTCCTAAATCACATCAAGAACAACTTTAAATCCAAAAACTCTCAACTGACCAAATCTCACTTAGTATGTTAGGAAGAGATATCTCACCTTAGACTTGCTGGAAATTCACGTTTCTTGGCCCTCAAGTCAAGTTAAGCATGATTCCTAAGGAAGAACATCAAGAAAACACATGTTTTGCATGGTTTTCCTTGAAAACCGAATTGAAATGGGAGGGAGACAGCCATCTCACCTTATTTCCATCCTTGATAAGTTACATGGTTATGTAGAGGAAGAAGAGAGGATCATTTTGGTGAAAACGGAGTTTTGATTTGAGTTTTAGTTCAGAAGAAATCAAGCTTTGAAGATTAAGTGTTCATGAAAGTTTCTCTCTTTTCTCTCTTGTTATTTTCGGCCAAAATGATGAAATGAGACAGCCTTGGAGGTCTTGGGGGTGTAAGGTGAGTTGTGATTGGTTGGCTTGGAGGTGGATTAAAATAATATTAAAATATCTCAGGTGTATAACTACTAAAACTAGATGTATCGGAACACTTGTAAAAACATCTCTAAAAATTATTTTCTGAGCTACTAGCATAAATGACACTAGTAATATATTTATTATGAGAATAGAACATTTATAATGAGGCCTTAGCATTGCTAAATTCATCAGAGAGTGCTAGTGCTAAGCTGCACCAGTAAACCGTAAACCCGGTTAAACCGATTTTCTGTTTTTAACAAAAATAGACCAGATAACCTTATAATGTCACTCAAGCATTTTCTAATACTAATATAATGATAATATTATACTATTATCTCTCTCCTCTCATGAATCGAGTCCGGTTCGTCAAACAGAGACTATTTACGAAAATCAGAATCAAAACTGCCAACCGATACGGTTCAAAAACTAGGTTCTTCGCGATTGTATTATCGAGCTTGCCTCAAAGGAGGTTCTAGCTTAAAGATGACATAATGATAATGAGGATTGAGATGCTTGATGATATAGCAGAGGTGTTCCCTTTACTGATCTTCCGGAGAAATCCGTACTTTCAGAAAAGATCTCATGTACTCGAAAATCAGGGTTGTTATAATTATACTGAATTAGTTGAGTTGTATGGCTGCATTCTAGTTATTGAGAGTAGGTGATTGTTGCTGTTTTTAGTTATCTGATGTATCAAAATGGCTGTGAAATTGACTTGTGATTGATTGAAATTGGTTTTGGTAGTTGTTAATATTGGTTCATGATTAATTAGAATTAAGTTTGGAAACTATAAGGAGCAGAGTTTTTGGGTGAACATATTATAAGAGAACTGAAAATTATGTAAATACTACATACTCTATGTGCTTCGGTGTTAATATTGCTAAGATTTTGATTGAGTTAGGTGATAAAGTGTTTTGGGTATTTGGAAAGTGAAAAACTGTTAGTCCGTTGGTTAAAATAATTGATGAATTGATGAAATGGAAGTTATTGATGGATTATGTGGAAATTAGTTATGAATTGATAAGAATGGAATTAGATTGATGGATTATGTGGGAATTGCAGAGTATAATCGAATTACTATTTATCATGAGTTGTGAATTTCTGTTTGATTGAGAATTTTCTGTTTGATAATTATTGAGAAAAGGATTATGAATTGTTCAGAAAAAGGGAACCCGTAAGGGTGGCTAAGTCCGAGTTTTAGGGGAGGTGCTACGAAAATTTTATAAAATCTGAGGTTTTATTGAAAAGTTATTTTAAAAGATTTGGATTTGAGAAAATTATATTATTTGATTTTAATTTACTAAAAAAAGAAATGAACTATGTTTGGAATTTTATTTATTGAGAAAAAAGAATTATATTATTATGAAATCGATTCATCAAGGAAATGTTTATGTTTTAAGTTTGATTTAATATGAAAAGAGTTATGTTTTAGGTTTGAAATAAAGGATTATCTTTTTAGAAGTTTGGTGAAATAATAATATTTGAATTTGAATAGTAAAGAGAGATGATTTTTGAGTATTTGGAAAGTTAGTAAACTTGAGAAAGAGTTTTATTTGATTACTTCTAATGAGAGGTTATGTTTTGAAAGGTGTTTAATGAATTTAAAATAAATGATTTTCTTGAGTCTTTTGATAGAGAACTAAACTGAAAAATAGTTTTAAAGTTGGCTTGAGTCAAGATTGCTAAAGTAGAGATTATGACTGACTTGATGGTTAAGATTTTTATGGATAAATACCTGAGAAAGTTAAGAAAGGTTTAAAGAAAAATGTTAAGAACTCAAAGGGAAAGAGAGAATGACGAATTGATATGTGGATTGTTGCGGTTTAGATAGGATAATGAAAAGTGATAAAAGGTGGAAAAATCCCACGAACTATTAGTTGTTTAACTACGGGGAAAAGCCCACGAATGGATAATTGGTTAAAATCGGGAAGTATCCACGAACTGAATGATCATTGATCTCGGGGAAACCTATAGATTGCTATTTGTTTTATATGCGGGAAAAACCCACAAACTGATAATCATTGATTACGGGAATAACCCACTAACTGTTTATGTTGATCTGGGGTATAACCCCCGAACTGAGGATCATTGTATTGTTGTGTATTGATCTCGGGTATAACCCACGAACTGAGGATCATTGTATTGTTGTTATATGTTGATCTCGGGGAAACCCACGAACTGAGGATCATTATTTTGTTTGTGAATTGATCTCGGGGACGCCTACGAACTGAGGATCACTGTTTTCCCTTGTGCGTATATTATGGGGTCGGGCTTTGCGCCGACTGCCGGTAGTCACGAAGGAGTGGTATTCTTACCACTGAGACATATGCACTAAGGACACAAAAGGAAGCCATATCTGGGACTTGTTCCTAGGTAATGTCGGGCTGCAGGGTGTAAACCGACACGTGAGCTCATGGCCTGCTTAGGACAGACATGCATCATATTGTTTGTGCATATGTATTTGATTGTGTTGATTTTCTTGTTTCTTTGTGATTGTGCTGCTTGTCTTGGTGACTTGCTTGTGTGTTTGATTAGATATTTTTTTTGATGCTTTGAACTTAGTAAAGTATTGAGGAATGGTATTTGTTAAGTGAGGTTTGGGTATATTATTTATGTTGCTGATTTACTTAGTTGTTGTGATGGTTGAGGAATGCTATTTGTAGCTGAAGAATTACTAATGCGGTTGAGACTTTATTTAAGTAATATGATTTAAAGAAAGGGATTTAAACGGTTTCAAGTAAGTCTTAAGAAATTTTTGAAAAGGTTTGATAAAGAAAACTACATTGGAAACTTGAGTTAATTATTTGCATGTTAACCATTACTTTTACGGCATTCCCATTCCCTACTGAGAACGTGTGGTTTGTTCTCACCCCAAAATCTTCCACCCTTTCAGTGACACAGGTTCAAAGACACAGTTTGAAGCTGTAGGCAATTATGGAATTTATTTATGAGTTAAGTGTGAGTTAATTTCCTTTCATAGAGTTCTCTCGCCCTTATTGCTTAAGATTTTTATTTTATACAGAGGGATAGGATTTGTATCTAAGTTTTATTTGAAATCTTTTGTATGACAGATATTATTATTAATATTTATGTGATTATTATTACTTTGAAATGTTTGATATACGATTTTGATAATCAAAAACAAAATTTTTCTGGAATTTTCTATAAAACTAAATCGCGATATCGAACTAAAGGCTCAATAGTAAATAGTTAATAAAAGAAAGCAGGTTAGTAACGTCTTACTTTCGATACAATCATGACGTTCTGGAAGTTGGGTCGTTACATTACGGCACTCCATTTGCTCCATCCGTTGGTGATGTTAGGAACTTTTGCGTGGTTTAGAAATTTGCTGATAAATCCTCGTTGCAAGTATAGTTTCTAAACCTTCAAAAGTCCTTTCATACAAACGTTTTGGTTGTCACAAGTAACAAACCCCTTAAAATTGATAACCGAGTATTTAAACCTCGGTTCGTCTTCCCAAGGAACTGCAGGGACGTATGTTCTTATTATTGGTTATGGAGATTGTAAATTGGGGTTTCAAGAATAAGGAAGAAGTAACTTAATGGCGGGTAAATTAAATGGCAATTAAAATAAATAAATAGCTGCAAAGCAAACTTTTAGCAAGGTATGAGAAATTGGAAGTCCAGACTTAGTTATTCTTATCAATAACAATGAAAGTTGAATCTTAATTCCACTTAGTCAACCTTTACTAAAGTAAAGGAAAGTCAAAGGACTAATTAGTTTGATCTTCGAATCCTATTTATTTCCTGAGAAAAGGTTGGGATTATTGAAGCTCAGTTCAATTAGCAAAGATAACAGTTATCAATTATGTTTAGATAAGATAATTCCTGAGTTACTGCTTTCTTAACCAAGACCAAAAGAGGAAAAAGTAAATTTGCTGGAATAAAAATGCCTTCAGATGTAAAGCAACAATAACATAAATTAAAGAAAGCAATCATGAATTGAAATACCTCAAATAAAATTAATAAGGGAAATTATAATCTAACATAAAGAGTTCATAAACTAGATTGGAAGAATAAATAAAAATAAAGAACCTGGGATGGAGAGTCACTCCTAAAACTAAGAGAAGTCCTAAATTCTAAGAGAGAGAGGAGAGAACCTCTCTCAAAACTAGATATAAATCATGGAAAGTAACTAAATTGGCGAGCTCCCTCTGAATGGATGCGTTCTCACACTTTATAACCTCTGGTCTATGCCTTCTGGACTCGGATTGGGCCAAAAAGGGCTTCAGAACTCGCTGGAAGCGTTTTCTGCAATTTTTGGTGCGTGGCCTCTGTCACGCATCCGCGTGAGTCACGCGATCGCGTCATTCGGAGCTTTTCTTATCACGCGGTCGCGTCAGTCATCCGACCGCGTCATGTGCGTTCTTCTTAAGGCGCGCGGTCGCATCAGTCATGCGGCCGCGTCCCTGCTTCTTTGCGCTTGGCATGCGTCCGCGTCGCCCATGCGATCGCGTGGATGCCAGTTTCTTCAAAAGCTCCGTTTTGTGCTTTCCTTCCATTTTTGTATGTTTCCTTTCCATCCTTTAAGTCATTCCTACCTTAGAAGATCTGAAAACTACTCAACACACTAATCACGGCATCGAATGGAATTAAAGGTGATTAAAATAATTAATTTAAAAGCAACATGTTTTTCACATACATCACATAATAAGGAAGGGAAAGTAAAACCATGCAATTAACATGAATAAGTGGGTGAAGGATTGAATAAATCATTCAAACTAAGCACAAAATATATCATAAAATATGGGTTTATCAACCTCCCCACGCTTAAACAATAGCATGTCCTCATGCTAAATCCAAGGTAATAAGTAAGGTTAAAGTGATGGAATGTCATGCAATGCAATCTAATCTAAATGCAACTACCTAAATGCACCATGCAATTCTAATTTATTTACTCATATATAAAGCTTACATGTAGTTAAATTAATTCACATTCTCAAGGAGTCATATATGTATATATAGCCAAGCCTTTGATAATCAATAAGCACTTTTACAATTGAGATGGGAGAAAAAGCATTTTATGAACTTGCAAGACAATTAGATAATTCAAACAGAGATAAATGTTAATGAGCTATTGAACCCTCACTGGATTTGTGTTTACTCTCTAGTCACTCAGTGTTTATTGGGTTAATTACTCTATTCCTCTTTTTTTCTTCCTTTCTATAACTTTGTTCTTCATCTAACCAAACAACAATTATAGAATACAGTCATACCGAAAATCATGAGGTCTTTAATTAAGGCTGTAATGGGGCCAAGGTAAAGGTAAGGATATATGTATAAGGCTAAGTGAGATAATAAGTGAATCCTTAATTAGACTAAGATCTCACCTAACATACATACTTAGTAAAATAAAACTTCTTTACCTATTTTCCCATATTTTCCCACTTGATGTTACATGATCATGTTTCAATTTTTATTTTTATCTCATGTGCATTGCTTTTATTTTGCATTTGGGGAATTCTTTTGTATCCCCTTTATTAAATACTGAAAAATAACTTTTTTTAATGCACATGGTAATTTAATCACTTTGATTTCTCATGAGCATGCTTCCCAAAATTTCTTAATTTGAGTTATTTTATTCCTTTCAACTTTTCTACCTTTTGTTTTTATCATCCATGTTCCCAATAGGTTTCCCATATTTTAAACTATTCATAATTTTCTATCTTAAGCTAACCAAGGATTCAACTTGGGATTTTATTTTGTTTTTCTGCTTAAAGCTAGTAGTGTGGCTAATAGAATAAAAGGGGATTTAAAGGCTCAAGGGGGCTAACAAGGGTGATGTAAAAGGTAGGCTATTTTGGTATAAGTGAGCTAAAATCAAATAATGGCCTCAATCACTCTTTTGGTATATATCTACATTCTATAATCGGACATATAGATTAAAATAAAGTAAAGAATACTAGAATATAAAAGAAGGGCTGATGACATGTCACCATGTCATGTTTTTCTATGCTTTTTCATACATGTAATTGATAATTAGTGCTTAAATATTGCATTCTTTTGTGCTTAAATGGTATATTTCCTTGATCTTTTGATTTTATAAATTTTGCAGGAAATAAGTTGAAAAAGAAGCAAAATAGCACAAAATAAGCTTAAAAGAAGAAAAGAGGAATTTTGGGGCACACTTTGAAGTTGGAGCACACTTTGGAGCCTTAGGCCACGCTTTTAAAAGCGTGGCCCATGACCATGAAGCCTGGGCCTTATTATCATGCATTAATGTTCATGCATGCATTATCATGAATCAATAGCTAAAGCATGCTTGCATATGATTATTAATGCT
Organism: Arachis ipaensis; assembly: GCF_059453495.1. NCBI lineage: Eukaryota > Viridiplantae > Streptophyta > Magnoliopsida > Fabales > Fabaceae > Arachis > Arachis ipaensis. The sequence goes on from NC_142435.1 coordinate 91,011,730, forward strand.
TATACATGCATGAAACTTAATTACTAATGCCAATGAAAATGAATGCATGCTACCTGGGCTTATTCACGTTAGTATTATGCCATATTCATTAAATGAAAGCATTGGCATTAGTAATTAATAAAGCAATGAAAGCATGCAAACTTTAATTTCTAATGCATTTAACGTTAATGCACTAAAACATTATTAAAGCCATACATTGCAAATAAGTGCTTTAATGTTAATGCATTAAGCTTTATTAAGGTAAATACAAGCATGCATGTAAGGTTGCAAAAATCACACCCAGGGAGCAAAAGCTTGCGCCAACGTTTGACCTCAAGCTTTTAGGCAAACGTTGGCGCCACAACAAACACACCCAGCGAGCAAAAGCTTGCGCCAACGTTTGACCTCAAGCTTTTAGGCAAACGTTGGCCAAGAGACATGCAAGGGGGATCCACGTTTGGCTCAAAGTTTGACCTCAAACTTTGGCTCAAACGTGGATGACAGCACGGGAGGCTAGCTGCTAAAAAAAGCTTGAGTCAAAGTTTGCCTCAAACCTTGACTCAAGCTTAAATGGTTCATGGCCCGGTTCACAAGCGGATTTCTTCCCAAGTCCAAGAGCAACCATCCGGATCCATCTTCAAACCCAATTCCACTCCAAAGTAAACAAAGCCCACGTGACTCAAAGGCACACAGAGAAGTTAGATTAGGAATTTCATTTTTGTAAATATTGTTTTCATTCTTCATTTTCATTTTGTAAAAGCCTATATAAAGGCATTAGTTTCATTTCACCAAGGGGGTGGGCTCTGATAGAGAGCATTGAAGGTTGGCTCCACTAGGGAGCATTGGCATTAGAGAGCTCTCTCTCTTTAGTTTTTTTTCTTTGTTTTTGAGTCTTGGGTGGAGAATTGAAGGTGTTCTATTTCATTCTCCCTCTGAGATTTCTCTCTGTTTACTTGCTGCATAATTTGAAGGAATTGTGATTTGGATCTAAATTGTCTTTACTGCTTTCTTCTCTATTTTCTTCTGCAATTATCTGCTGTTGAATCAAGGAAGGGCTTGAGATCTAGACTTGTTTTCTAGTCTCTTTGATTCCCTGAGATCTTCAATTTTATTTTGTAATTGAGCTGAGCATCTGAGCGTTCCTTAATTCACTGCACTTCACAATCTCAATTATGTTTTAATTCCCAGCATCCAATTTCCTTTATTCTTCCGGTAATTTAAATTTCCAGTTGCTTGATCTATTGCTTTCTTTAATTTTCAGCACCCACTCCCCTTTAATTTCATGCAATTTACATTTCTTGCAATTTAAGATTGTTGCAATTTACATTTCTTGCTCTTTAAGTTTCTTGCCAATTTACATTCTGCAACTTTAAATTCATTGTCCTTTACTTCCTGTTGGTTACAATTTCACACAATTCACATCAATGTTAGCTTGACTAAACTAATCACCCACTAAAGTTGCTTGATCCATCAATCCCTGTGGGATCGACCTCACTCTAAGTGAGTTTTACTACTTGATGCGACCCAGTATACTTGCCGGTGAGTTTTAGGTGTTTTGGAAAATTGTTTTTCCAAAAAATTTCCCCATCAAGTTTTTGGCGCCATTACCGGGGATTGATTTAGATCAACAATGATTAAGTGGGTGAGAAGTCTAGATCAAGCATTTTCTTTGTTTTTGTTTTCTGTTTCAAAGTGAAACCAAGGTGTTTGAGTTTTTGCCTCACTAAGAAATTCTCATCTCTGATATGAGTAATTTCAATTTTCCTTGGTTGTATTTGTTACAAAACTCAAATGGAGTTGAACTCATCTTATGATCAAACATGTTTTATGGGATATTACCCACCATCACCAATCTCTAATGGTGGCTGGGAATATCACCAAGAAAATACAAATTCTGAGCACTCTAATTCATGAAGATTTGCTTTAGAGACACAAGATAAGCAAGAAAACCATATGGGATATTTTCCTCCACCACAAAATGATGAAAGTCATGATTCTAATGGTGGCTGGAAAGGGAATTCTAATGCTCCATATGATATTCATCCAAAGATATCATCACTTGACCATGCTTCAACAAAAAACCCCTTTCAAAACTCACCACCCACACAAACTTCCATGAACAACTCAAGGTTCTCAAAGTTTGAATCCATGCTCAAAAGATATGAGGAGAAGACAACGAAAGTTTGGAAAGAACAAGAAAACTCCCTCAAAAACATGGAAGTGCAGCTAGCTCAATTGGTGAGTGCAATGAAGAAGGAGGAAAAACAAGAGGAAGAGGCTACTGAGTCAAGTGGATTTTTAGTGAAGAAAAAAGAGGTGGTGGAAACATTTGAACCTGAACTTGCATATTCACAGAGGCCACTTGAGAAGACAAGGGAACATGAAAACTACAACTTCCTCAAACCCCCCTGGACCAAAAAGTCTCAACAATTGAATCTGAGATTAAAAGATATGAAGAGGAGATGAAGAAATGTTGGGAAGATCAACAAACTTCCTCCATGAAAGAGCTATTAAAACAAATGTTGAGTGTAAAAGAGGAAGTGGAGGAGCAAGAAAGTGAGGAAGTTATTCCAAAAAATTTACAGTCAAGAGAGGCAGAGAAGTACATGAAGGAAGAGTTCATGGAACCACCAATTCAAAAGGCTCTGGATGAATACAAAACTCCAATAATCACACAGCAACCAAGTCTTGAATCCAAAGAAGTGAAGGCAACTAGCAAGAACACCAATTCTGTCCCTAATCCAGCAAGCAAGATCAATCAAGCCATTTGCAAAAGGAAGCTTGCTGAGGAAAGGCCAAGACAAGGGACACTAGCTGAATCCTTCCCTCCTTTGAGGTCATTCCTCTTAACAAACTGGAAGAAGAGGAAGAAAGTGAAGAACAGCATGTCAAGCTAATGACACTAAAAGAGCACTTGTTGGGAGGTAACCCAACCGTAGGTAACATTTCTTATCTGCTTTGTTTTCGTTCTTTGTTTTAATTCAAATAAATTGACATAGGATTGCATTCTAAGTTTGGTGTTGCTATGCAACAAAAATTTGGTTCCCATATTTACAAGATACTTGTATTAATTCCAAGTGAAAGTGTCACACTAAGTTTGGTGTGCCACTTATCTTTTATGCAATGTATTGTGCACACCTTCTTATATATGCAATCACAATGTCTCTGTCTCTTGTGCCTTGATTGTTATCTTTAATTTTGCTTGCTTGAAACACATGTATTGCTAACATTTCATTGTGTGAGACACTCATGATCCATCTTAGCCCCATAGCCATTATTCTAATTGTTGCTTGAGGATGAGCAAGCATTCTGAGTTGGCAAGGGAAAGAGGAAGAATAGAGGAAAAAAGGACAACAATGACGAAAGATGAACTACAAGGTTGTAGAGTTCCTTTTCCTCTCATTTATTTCCAGCACTTAAATTGCATGATTGTCTTCATCCTTTCTGTTTACATGTGTGTAAGAATAAAGCATAACTTGAATCTTGATTTGTAACATGTTGCTGTGGCATTATGATTACCAACTTGAGTTTTGTGAATTCAAAAGCAATAAAGTATCATGATCATAAACAAACAAGAAATTAAAGAAGAATTTAGCATGTGCATAAAAGTATTGGAAAGCTAGTATGTTTGATTGTTGCTTAATTGCATTGGATTTTATTTAATTGAAATTTTCATCTAGGACATTTTGTGAAATCTTTTGAAAATCATGAAAACCTTGAAGAGGCAAATACAATTAAAGAAAGAAAAGAAAAAGGGAAAGAATGAGAAAGCTGAAGGCTCTGAGTACCAATTGCAATTTATTTGTTAAGTACTTGTGGTGTCTATGTATCAAGCCAAATGCTTGAAAACAAAACACTTAGAAGTCAAGGTTAGGCTCAAAGTGCAAAAGCACTCCCTCAAAGCTCAAGGCTCTGAGCATCAATGATTAGAGAGTCAAGAAAAGAAAAGAAAAATGAGCTTAATGAAGTCCTCTAATCAAATGCTTGTGGTGCTTATGTATCAAGTGGTAATACTTGAAAACAAAGCATTTAGAAGTCGTAGCTTTGTTATCAACTCATGGGGCAAAGCACCCATAAGGAGAAGCTAATAAGAAAATTAAAAGTTTGCTTCAAGGAAGAAATATAAGAAAAAGATTTCATAAATTGAGCTAGATGGAAGCATCAATCATTTATATTTCTTTTGTGATTGTAGCTTGCTTAGAAAACTAGCTTACCATGAACATTAATTTGCTATTCTTCTCACCTTGGTTTGTCAATCTTTATTGCATGATTCTTTTCTTGTTTGGGGACAAGCAAGGTTTAAGTTTGGTGTTGTGATGACATGTCACCATGTCATGTTTTTCTATGCTTTTTCATACAAGTAATTGATAATTAGTGCTTAAATATTGCATTCTTTTGTGCTTAAATGGTATATTTCCTTGATCTTTTGATTTTATAAATTTTGCAGGAAATAAGTTGAAAAAGAAGCAAAATAGCACAAAATAAGCTTAAAAGAAGAAAAGAGGAATTTTGGGGCACACTTTGAAGTTGGAGCACACTTTGGAGCCTTAGGCCACGCTTTTAAAAGCGTGGCCCATGACCATGAAGCCTGGGCCTTATTATCATGCATTAATGTTCATGCATGCATTATCATGAATCAATAGCTAAAGCATGCATGCATATGATTATTAATGCTTATACATGCATGAAACTTAATTACTAATGCCAATGAAAATGAATGCATGCTACCTGGGCTTATTCACGTTAGTATTATGCCATATTCATTAAATGAAAGCATTGGCATTAGTAATTAATAAAGCAATGAAAGCATACAAACTTTAATTTCTAATGCAATTAACGTTAATGCACTAAAACATTATTAAAGCCATACATTGCAAATAAGTGCTTTAATGTTAATGCATTAAGCTTTATTAAGGTAAATACAAGCATGAATGTAAGGTTGCAAAAATCACACCCAGGGAGCAAAAGCTTGCGCCAACGTTTGACCTCAAGCTTTTAGGTAAACGTTGGCGCCACAACAAACACACGCAGGGAGCAAAAGCTTGCGCTAACGTTTGACCTCAAGCTTTTAGGCAAACGTTGGCCAAGAGGCATGCAAGGGGGATCCACGTTTGGCTCAAAGTTTGACCTCAAACTTTGGCTCAAACGTGGATGACAGCACGGGAGGCTAGCTGCTAAAAAAAGCTTGAGTCAAAGTTTGCCTCAAACCTTGACTCAAGCTTAAATGGTTCATGGCCCGGTTCACAAGCGGATTTCTTCCCAAGTCCAAGAGCAACCATCCGGATCCATCTTCAAACCTAATTCCACTCCAAAGCAAACAAAGCCCACGTGACTCAAAGGCACACAGAGAAGTTAGATTAGGAATTTTATTTTTGTAAATATTGTTTTCATTCTTCATTTTCATTTTGTAAAAGCCTATATAAAGGCATTAGTTTCATTTCACCAAGGGGGTGGGCTCTGATAGAGAGCATTGAAGGTTGGCTCCACTAGGGAGCATTGGCATTAGAGAGCTCTCTCTCTTTAGTTTTCTTTTCTTTGTTTTTGAGTCTTGGGTGGAGAATTGAAGGTGTTCTATTTCATTCTCCCTCTTAGATTTCTCTCTGTTTACTTGCTGCATAATTTGAAGGAATTGTGATTTGGATCTAAATTGTCTTTACTGCTTTCTTCTTTATTTTCTTCTGCAATTATCTGCTGTTGAATCAAGGAAGGGCTTGAGATCTAGACTTGTTTTCTAGTCTCTTTGATTCCCTGAGATCTTCAATTTTATTTTGTAATTGAGCTGAGCATCTGAGCGTTCCTTAATTCACTGCACTTCACAATCTCAATTATGTTTTATTTCCTAGCATCCAATTTCCTTTATTCTTCCGGTAATTTAAATTTCCAGTTGCTTGATCTATTGCTTTCTTTAATTTTCAGCACCCACACCCCTTTAATTTCATGCAATTTACATTTCTTGCAATTTAAGATTCTTGCAATTTACATTTCTTGCTCTTTAAGTTACTTGCCAATTTACATTCTGCAACTTTAAATTCATTGTCCTTTACTTCCTGTTGGTTACAATTTCACACAATTCACATCAATGTTAGCTTGACTAAACTAATCACCCACTAAAGTTGCTTGATCCATCAATCCCTGTGGGATCGACCTCACTCTAAGTGAGTTTTACTACTTGATGCGACCCAGTATACTTGCCGGTGAGTTTTAGGTGTTTTGGAAAATTGTTTTTCCAAAAAATTTCCCCATCAAGTTTTTGGCGCCGTTACCAGGGATTGATTTAGATCAACAATGATTAAGTGGGTGAGAAGTCTAGATCAAGCATTTTCTTTGTTTTTGTTTTCTGTTTCAAAGTGAAACCAAGGTGTTTGAGTTTTTGCCTCACTAAGAAATTCTCATCTCTGATATGAGTAATTTCAATTTTCCTTGGTTGTATTTGTTACAAAACTCAAATGGAGTTGAACTCATCTTATGATCAAACATGTTTTATGGGATATTACCCACCATCACCAATCTCTAATGGTGGCTGGGAATATCACCAAGAAAATACAAATTCTGAGCACTCTAATTCATAGAGATTTGCTTTAGAGACACAAGATAAGCAAGAAAACCATATAGGATATTTTCCTCCACCACAAAATGATGAAAGTCATGATTCTAATGGTGGCTGGAAAGGGAATTCTAATGCTCCATATGATATTCATCCAAAGATATCATCACTTGACCATGCTTCAACAGAAAACCCCTTTCAAAACTCACCACCCACACAAACTTCCATGAACAACTCAAGGTTCTCAAAGTTTGAATCCATGCTCAAAAGATATGAGGAGAAGACAACAAAAGTTTGGAAAGAACAAGAAAACTCCCTCAAAAACATGGAAGTGCAGCTAGCTCAATTGGTGAGTGCAATGAAGAAGGAGGAAAAACAAGAGGAAGAGGCTACTGAGTCAAGTGGATTTTTAGTGAAGAAAAAAGAGGTGGTGGAAACATTTGAACCTGAACTTGCATATTCACAGAGGCCACTTGAGAAGACAAGGGAACATGAAAACTACAACTTCCTCAAACCCCCCTGGACCAAAAAGTCTCAACAATTGAATATGAGATTAAAATATATGAAGAGGAGATGAAGAAATGTTGGGAAGATCAACAAACTTCCTCCGTGAAAGAGCTATTAAAACAAATGTTGAGTGTAAAAGAGGAAGTGGAGGAGCAAGAAAGTGAGGAAGTTATTCCAAAAAATTTACACTCAAGAGAGGCAGAGAAGTACATGAAGGAAGAGTTCATGGAACCACCAATTCAAAAGGCTCTGGATGAATACAAAACTCCAATAATCACACAGCAACCAAGTCTTGAATCCAAAGAAGTGAAGGCAACTAGCAAGAACACCAATTCTATCCCTAATCCAGCAAGCAAGATCAATCAAGCCATTTGCAAAAGGAAGCTTGCTGAGGAAAGGCCAAGACAAGGGACACTAGCTGAATCCTTCCCTCCTTTAAGGTCATTCCTCTTAACAAACTGGAAGAAGAGGAAGAAAGTGAAGAACAGCATGTCAAGCTAATGACACTAAAAGAGCACTTGTTGGGAGGTAACCCAACCGTAGGTAACATTTCTTATCTGCTTTGTTTTTGTTCTTTGTTTTAATTCAAATAAATTGACATAGGATTGCATTCTAAGTTTGGTGTTGCTATGCAACAAAAATTTGGTTCCCATATTTACAAGATACTTGTATTAATTCCAAGTGAAAGTGTCACACTAAGTTTGGTGTGCCACTTATCTTTTATGCAATGTATTGTGCACACCTTCTTATATATGCAATCACAATGTCTCTGTCTCTTGTGCCTTGATTGTTATCTTTAATTTTGCTTGCTTGAAACACATGTATTGCTAACATTTCATTGTGTGAGACACTCATGATCCATCTTAGCCCCATAGCCATTATTCTAATTGTTGCTTGAGGATGAGCAAGCATTCTGAGTTGGCAAGGGAAAGAGGAAGAATAGAGGAAAAAAGGACAACAATGACGAAAGATGAACTACAAGGTTGTAGAGTTCCTTTTCCTCTCATTTATTTCCAGCACTTAAATTGCATGATTGTCTTCATCCTTTCTGTTTACATGTGTGTATGAATAAAGCATAACTTGAATCTTGATTTGTAACATGTTGCTGTGGCATTATGATTACCAACTTGAGTTTTGTGAATTCAAAAGCAATAAAGTATCATGATCATAAACAAACAAGAAATTAAAGAAGAATTTAGCATGTGCATAAAAGTATTGGAAAGCTAGTATGTTTGATTGTTGCTTAATTGCATTGGATTTTATTTAATTGAAGTTTTCATCTAGGACATTTTGTGAAATCTTTTGAAAATCATGAAAACCTTGAAGAGGCAAATACAATTAAAGAAAGAAAAGAAAAAGGGAAAGAATGAGAAAGCTGAAGGCTCTGAGTACCAATTGCAATTTATTTGTTAAGTACTTATGGTGTCTATGTATCAAGCCAAATGCTTGAAAACAAAACACTTAGAAGTCAAGGTTAGGCTCAAAGTGCAAAAGCACTCCCTCAAAGCTCAAGGCTCTGAGCATCAATGATTAGAGAGTCAAGAAAAGAAAAGAAAAATGAGCTTAATGAAGTCCTCTAATCAAATGCTTGTGGTGCTTATGTATCAAGTGGTAATACTTGAAAACAAAGCATTTAGAAGTCGTAGCTTTGTTATCAACTCATGGGGCAAAGCACCCATAAGGAGAAGCTAATAAGAAAATTAAAAGTTTGCTTCAAGGAAGAAATATAAGAAAAAGATTTCATAAATTGAGCTAGATGGAAGCATCAATCATTTACATTTCTTTTGTGATTGTAGCTTGCTTAGAAAACTAGCTTACCATGAACAATAATTTGCTATTCTTCTCACCTTGGTTTGTCAATCTTTATTGCATGATTCTTTTCTTGTTTGGGGACAAGCAAGGTTTAAGTTTGGTGTTGTGATGACATGTCACCATGTCATGTTTTTCTATGCTTTTTCATACAAGTAATTGATAATTAGTGCTTAAATATTGCATTCTTTTGTGCTTAAATGGTATATTTCCTTGATCTTTTGATTTTATAAATTTTACAGGAAATAAGTTGAAAAAGAAGCAAAATAGCACAAAATAAGCTTAAAAGAAGAAAAGAGGAATTTTGGGGCACACTTTGAAGTTGGAGCACACTTTGGAGCCTTAGGCCACGCTTTTAAAAGCGTGGCCCATGACCATGAAGCCTGGGCCTTATTATCATGCATTAATGTTCATGCATGCATTATCATGAATCAATAGCTAAGGCATGCATGCATATGATTATTAATGCTTATACATGCATGAAACTTAATTACTAATGCCAATGAAAATGAATGCATGCTACCTGGGCTTATTCACGTTAGTATTATGCCATATTCATTAAATGAAAGCATTGGCATTAGTAATTAATAAAGCAATGAAAGCATGCAAACTTTAATTTCTATTGCAATTAACGTTAATGCACTAAAACATTATTAAAGCCATACATTGCAAATAAGTGCTTTAATGTTAATGCATTAAGCTTTATTAAGGTAAATACAAGCATGCATGTAAGGTTGCAAAAATCACACCCAGGGAGCAAAAGCTTGCGCCACCGTTTGACCTCAAGCTTTTAAGCAAACGTTGGCACCACAACAAACACACGCAGGGAGCAAAAGCTTGCGCCAACGTTTGACCTCAAGCTTTTAGGCAAACGTTGGCCAAGAGGCATGCAAGGGGGATCCACGTTTGGCTCAAAGTTTGACCTCAAACTTTGGCTCAAACGTGGATGACAGCATGGGAGGCTAGCTGCTAAAAAAAGCTTGAGTCAAAGTTTGCCTCAAACCTTGACTCAAGCTTAAATGGTTCATGGCCCGATTCACAAGCGGATTTCTTCCCAAGTCCAAGAGCAACCATCCGGATCCATCTTCAAACCCAATTCCACTCCAAAGCAAACAAAGCCCACGTGACTCAAAAGCACACAGAGAAGTTAGATTAGGAATTTCATTTTTGTAAATATTGTTTTCATTCTTCATTTTCATTTTGTAAAAGCCTATATAAAGGCATTAGTTTCATTTCACCAAGGGGGTGGGCTCTGATAGAGAGCATTGAAGGTTGGCTCCACTAGGGAGCATTGGCATTAGAGAGCTCTCTCTCTTTAGTTTTCTTTTCTTTGTTTTTGAGTCTTGGGTGGAGAATTGAAGGTGTTCTATTTCCTTCTCCCTCTGAGATTTCTCTCTGTTTACTTGCTGCATAATTTGAAGGAATTGTGATTTGGATCTAAATTGTCTTTACTGCTTTCTTCTCTATTTTCTTCTGCAATTATCTGCTGTTGAATCAAGGAAGGGCTTGAGATCTAGACTTGTTTTCTAGTCTCTTTGATTCCCTGAGATCTTCAATTTTATTTTGTAATTGAGCTGAGCATCTGAGCGTTCCTTAATTCACTGCACTTCACAATCTCAATTCTGTTTTAATTCCCAGCATCCAATTTCCTTTATTCTTCCGGTAATTTAAATTTCTAGTTGCTTGATCTATTGCTTTCTTTAATTTTTAGCATCCACTCCTCTTTAATTTCATGCAATTTACATTTCTTGCAATTTAAGATTCTTGCAATTTACATTTCTTGCTCTTTAAGTTACTTGCCAATTTACATTCTGCAACTTTAAATTCATTGTCCTTTACTTCCTGTTGGTTACAATTTCACACAGTTCACATCAATGTTAGCTTGACTAAACTAATCACCCACTAAAGTTGCTTGATCCATCAATCCCTGTGGGATCGACCTCACTCTAAGTGAGTTTTACTACTTGATGCGACCCGGTATACTTGCCGGTGAGTTTTAGGTGTTTTGGAAAAATCGTTTTTCCAAAAAATTTCCCCATCAAGGGCGGAACATATAGGAATAAAAATTATGGTTTGAATGTAACCATACAATTAAGCTCAAAACTCACAGGTTATGTGTTCTCTAGCTCAAAAATCATTTATCACTTATGTATGTCATGCAGGTTTAGTTAAAAATTCTCATTATTCTCAATGTAAAACTTATATTGAATGGCTTTAAAGTTCTAGTGTTTCTCCTTGATGAAGTGTTGTTAACTAACATGTAATGCTATATATACAAGGTATGGGTTGTTTTGATTCTGTTAGAGTCTCTAGTTTACTTCCTTTTTTATATTTTCCAATTTAAACTAAGCTATCTTATGCTAAAAAGGGTAAACTATACTAATTAATCCACAATTCCTATAACTAATAAGTTAGAATTGCAACTAAACTAAGTGGCTAAAATATGAACTAAAAATGCAAAATGCAGAAATAGAGTAAAAATACATGAAAGTAGCAATATATAAGTACTCAGAAAATAAAAATAAAAATAAAGAGAAAAATACAGAAAAATATCCAAAATAAAAGAAAAAGAGTCTGCAGTGGTTCACCAAAATAATACGTCAGAGATGGTGACCTCCCCACACTTAAAATGTAACATCGTCCCCGATGCTCACTCAAGCCGGGTGTGAAGGAGTGTCATCACTGGAAGGGATGGTAGCTGGGGTCTCTGTGGTGGCTGGCTGAATGTCTGGCTACTGCAGAGGAGGGGCTGTCTGAATGGGGATCTCAGGATCTGCAGCCTGGATCTACTGGGGTGTTGCCTGCTGGGTGTCTGCCTGCTCTGCCTCTCCTTGGGGATGGGTCTCTGCCTCAGGCGCATCTGCCTCCTCCTCAGATGCGTCGGATGGTGTGTCAGTCTCGGAGGGGATGTCGCCGGATCGTATCATCAGCTTCAGGTGCTCATAGCGCCGCTTGTTGCGACGCTCCATCTGGTCAAGTCGTCGAAACAAGCGGTGCAACAGATGATAGACAGGCTCTGTGGCAGGTGGAGGTACAGTGGTGGTGGCAGGGGTAGGTGGTACAGCAGTGGAGGAAGAGGGACCGGCAGATGGTGTAGCTGTATCATCAGCAGTGGCAGTCAGGAATGGAGGTCTGTAGCCCAAGGCCAGGAAGTTCCTGCTGTGTGGGATAATCTTCTTGCATTCCGCAGCAGGTGGCCTCTCATCAACATCCTTCCATGGTACGTCAGCTCGACGGCACAGCTGTGTAACCAGATAGGGAAAGGGAAGAATGCCTCGGACGTGGACCCTGGCCATATAGTGCCGGATAAAGCGTGGCAGGAACAGGTCCTCCCCCGCCATCACACACCATAGGAGGGTGATCATAGCGGCTGGTATCTCAGTCTCGTGAGTACTCGACATAATGTAGTTGCTGAATATATGATGCCATAGCCGAGCCTCATCGTTCAGGTAAATCCGCTTGATCCCTTTCGGCATGGTGGTGTTCTGACCCATGATCCAAGGAACTGACGGGTCAAGGGCAATCCGGGCCTTGACTGCATCCCAGTCAAAACGCATAAAGCGCATATCCTCCTTAGCTTTCTGATAGCCATCTGTCTGATCAGTCTTAGGCAGAAGTTTCAGAACCTCTTCTATTGCCTCCTCAGTAACCAGAATCTGCTTCCCTCTGAGGTTCACTGCATCTAGGGAAGTTTTGAAGTAGTTGCAGTAGAATTCCCTAACCCAAGATGCATTAACCTCAGTCAAAGGTCTCTCCAGAAAGAACCAGCCTCTTTGTTTGATCTGATCAGAGGTGTATTGCTGGAGTTCTTCTGGGATCTTCAAAGTCAGCTCCAGGTATAGGTTCCTGGAGTTTGCAAACACCGGATACATCAGCTCACAGTATCGGTTTGCAAACTTTACTGAGTCATTGGCAGGAAGTAGCTGGTCGGCCTTCTCCTGCGGGGTAAAGGCTTTCTCCCGCAAGGAGGCATCATGCATGAGGTCGATGATAGACACGGAGGCTTCTCCTCTTTTCCTTTTGCCAGTAGTGGCCTTGCCTTTTCCCTTTCTCTGGGAATCTGACATCCTGAAAAACAAAAAACCAGGATATAATAAAAATAGGAAAGAAAATAGGCAAATAATCAAAGAAAACACAAAGTGGCAAACGAGTAATAAGATAATGAATATGATTGTATAGGAGTGAAAAGTCTGAAAAGAAGAAATCACAATCCAAAATGTAATTGAATGTAAGTTAAATAGAAAAATTAACATCACGCCTTGGTTAGAATGTTAAAAGAAAGTAAAAAAAAAAGAAGTTTTGAAAAGGTTAGGTTGGTTTGAGTTAAAATTAGTGAGTTAGTGAAAAATGGGTTAAAGTAAGAGGCATAATGAAAATAGTCCAAGTAACAAGTAATCACAAGTAGAAGCTATAGGTAACTCATATTCAAACAAGTAAAACAGTTTGTTGATGATTCAAATAGAGATAAAGAAAGCAAAAATAGGAATCAAACATCAAAATTGCAGTTTAGGAACCAGGAAATCAAAGAGGATAAGAATGCATGCCCTGGCATTCATGAATGGTTTGGTTAAAGCAGAGGAAAACATAGTTCAAGATTCCAAAATCAAAACATGAATGAAAGTCAAAAAGATTTATAAAAATTTGGGCAGCATTCCGGCTAAAATTGAATTTTCCCGGAAAATAAACAGCAATCAAACAGTTCATATGAATTAAAAAAATCAAGCTGCAGTTACATATAATGAATATAAACATGAAAATTTAGTGTAAAGAGCAGCAATATACAAGAAATATAGCATATGAACAAGATCACAGCTACAGCAGATTTGATAAAAGAGAAACATGACAGTGCAAGTAAACAGACCTAAATCTACTAACCACATCCTAGGCTACCAAACAACCTAAAATCCACTACAACATGCATATCTAACTAGCCTAAACATGAACATAAACGGAAAAATAAGAATAAACTACGAATGGATAAAAGGGATTGCGTGTTGCGGAACCTGGAAGGCCGAATAATGAGAATAGGCAGAAAGGTGGCTGGGGGTGGTGATGATGGTGGCGTCCGGTGGTGGGCACGGCGGCTGGCGGTGGTGGGCACGGCGGCTCGGCTGTTCGGGGCAGGGGGAAGAGAGGGTGATGGGGGTAGGAGAAGGGAGGGGGAAAAGAGGTGGTGTTGCTGGTGGGGTGCGGTGGGGATGGTTGGCGGTGGTGGGTGGTGGCGCGGTGGTGAGCAGTGGCGGAGGAGGAGGAAGAAAGAAGAAAGAAGAAGAAAGAAGGGGGAAGGAGGAAGGGGGGTAGGTGGCGGCGGCGTCTGGGTGGTCGGCGGCGTCTGGGTGGTGGCGTGGTGGTGGCTGGGTGGTGGTGGTTGAGGGTTGGGGGAGAAGAGAGGGAGAAGAAGAGTTGGGGGAGGTGTCGTGACTGATGGCTTTTCGCGTGACTGGGGGGTTATATTTTTGAACCCACGCGGCCGCGTGGGGCACGCGGTCGCGTGGCTGGTGCGAAATGGAGGGTGACGCGATCGCGTGGGTCGCACGATCGCATGGAAGGGATAAAAGGGTAGGACGCGATCGCCTGGGGCATGCGATCATGTCGCTGGAATTTGTGCTAAACGCACGAATCCAGCGTCGTTCCAGCCCAACTCTCTGTCTCCTTTTGGGATTTGTGCAATCCATGCGACGCGATCGCATCGCTCACGCGGTCGCGTGGGATTGATTGTGTGCAAGTGACGCGATCGCATGGGGCATGCGATCGCGTGGGCCATTTTGTGCTAAACGCACAATGGCCGCACGATTTCAGCCTAACTTTCTGGACGTCTGATCTTTACGCTGATCTCCAGGTCATGCGATCGCATGGGGCATGCGGTCGCGTTGCGCACCCTTTTTTTTTATATATATGCAGAATGCGGAATGCAATATGCAGAATGCAGTGCTTAATGTGAATGCTATGCATGATTCCAGGTTCAATAAAATAAAATAAAATTCAAAAACAAACAAAACTAAATAAAATTAAAATTGCAAAAGGAATGATCATACTATGGTGGGTTGTCTCCCACCTAGCACTTTTAGTTAAAGTCCTTAAGTTGGTCATTAGATGAGCTTCCTGTTATGGCGGCTTATGCTTAAATTCATCCAAAAATCGCCACCAATGCTTGGAATACCAATAGCCTCTGGGGTCCCAAACTAGGCATGTAAAGCTTCTGAGCAGCTTCAAACAGAGTCTCAGGCTCCCGAGGTGACGAATGTCAGAATAGAATCCATGATCCCAAGCCTTGTTTTTAAATCCGCCTCTGTCTTGATCTATATTTTTCCATCTGGGCGGTTTAGAAAGTAGATTCTCACCATAGTGACCAAACGTTTTCCGAGATCCATTCAATTGAGCATGATACTAATCCGTGCACTTTGAGTTGAAGCGTGGAACCTTATTGAACCTTGTATGCCAGCTCTGAGCACGAGCCATTTCCCTTTTACTCTTAAAGCCGCAGAGAGCTCTAAGCTGGCCATCTGTTTCAAGCAAACCGTATTCAAGTGAAAAAGTAAAGTTAAAAGTTAAGGATTGTACCCACTTGAAGCTTGTATTAGGTGGTAATGGCCTTGGGGAAGGTGTTTCTGGTGGTTCTGTAAGTTCTACTCCCTTGTGCTCTTCTGTGAATTCCTCCACTTCCTTGTAAGGTTCTTCAAATGCATCTGAGTCCTGGTCAAAGTCTTCTATGTCTTCCTCATCACTTGAGTCATAGATTGGAGGTTGAGAGAAATCTACCTCCGCGTCATCTTCATATTCACTTGGGGAAGATTCTTCGATCTCAGAGAATTCACTTGCGGATGCAAGTTCATTACTAAGAGAGCTAGACTTGTGACTATCATCATCAAGGGAATTTGTGTCCTGGGTTATTCCGTCTAGTTCTTCATAAACGACTTGCCTTGGGGATTGTGCAATATCCTCCTTAGCATCAACTGTAACGTCCTTGACAGAGTTCTCCTCAACTCTGGATTCCCATGGAGGTTCAGCGTCTCCTAGATCTTCAACCAACTCTTCTTCTTGTACAATGATAGCTTTTTCTACTTGTTCTAGTACGAATTCATGCTCTGTCTTGTCCACTGGAGTTTCTAGTGTCTCCTTCATGCTATGCTTTTCATTAGATTGTCCACATGGGGCTGTGGTTGGTCCTTGAATGTTCGCGCGTCTAGAAGCTAATTGAATTACTGCTTGCTCCAGTTGTCGAATGGTTGTTTGAAGTTTATTTACTGTTGCCTTGAGGCGAACCTCTGATTCTCTGGGTGATGGATTTGGACATAAAACATAGGGAATTGGTGGTGCTTGGGGGTGATTGGATTGGAACTGGGGTAAGAATGGATCATACGGTGGCGAATGGTGAAGAGAAGCTTGGGAGTGTGGTGGTTCGAGGTTATGTTGAGAGGATGGTCTATAGGCACGAGATGGGGCTTGTTGGTAATTACAAGGTTGTCCACCATATCTTTCAGCTGGGCATGCATTGTAGAATGGTCATTGTCCATGATATCTTGGAGGGTGTTGTTGCTTGAAGGGTTGATTAGATCCTCTTGGCTCCATCCATCCTTGATTGGTTTGATCTTGATGCATATTCCTGCTGTAACTTCTATTTCCTTCAACAAAGTTAGAGCCAAACTCAAAGCGAGAGGGGTGAGAGTCCATAATAGCAAATAAAATTAAAAAGGAAAAACAAAAATAAATAAACAAGTAAAAGAAAAATATGTACAATAACCAATAATAAGGCCACGTTAGCAGTTCCCCGGCAACGGCGCCATTTTGATGTTAGGAACTTTTGCGTGGTTTAGAAATTTGCTGATAAATCCTCGTTGCAAGTATAGTTTCTAAACCTTCAAAAGTCCTTTCATACAAACGTTTTGGTTGTCACAAGTAACAAACCCCTTAAAATTGATAACCGAGTATTTAAACCTCGGGTCGTCTTCTCAAGGAACTGCAGGGAAGTATATTCTTATTATTGGTTATGGAAATTGTAAATTGGGGTTTCAAGAATAAGGAACAAGTAACTTAATGGCGGGTAAATTAAATGGCAATTAAAATAAATAAATAGCTGCAAAGCAAACTTTTGGCAAGGTATGAGAAATTGGAAGTCCAGACATAGTTATTCTTATCAATAACAATGAAACTTGAATCTTAATTCCACGTCTAGGGGTGAGCACGGGTTGGTTTGGTTCGGGTTCAAGGTAAAATTAGAACCGAACCGATCAAAAAACAATTGGTTTGGTTTGGTTCGGATTTACATTTTTTTGTGCTTGTACCCGAACCAAACCAAACCGATTAAGAACAGATTGGTTCGGTTCGGGTAGCGGGTACCCGATGACTTTGAAATTCATAAAAAAAAAACTAAATTGGCAAATTTTTATCTTAAAAATTCAAGAAATACAATAAACATGTAACATCAACAGAAATAATACAAACATATTAAATACCAAATACATTAAAAACTAAACTCATCAAAATCCAAACATATTAATAGTAAATAATCTTGTTTAATGAAAATATAAAAGTGCAATAGAAATATTAGAAATTAAATACAAAAGTCTAGTGAATAATCTTTGAAAGAAGCTAAAACCAAAACACATTAAAATCTAAACATTAGTGAGATAGGATTAGAGTTATGAGTTAGAAAACACATAAAAAGTCATATATATATATATATATATATATATATATATATATATATATATATTATTTAATTAATTATGATCGGGTATACGGGTTGGTTCGGGTTCCGCGCTCCCAAAACCGATACCCGAACCAATCATCAGCAAATGTCATTGGTTTGGTCCGGGTTGGACCCAATTACCCGTCGGTTCTAGAACCAATTTAATTGGTTTGGTTCGGGTGGGTAATCGGGTACCCGCTCCCCGTGCTCACCCCTAACTTAGTCAACCTTTACTAAAGTAAAGGAAAGTCAAGGGACTAATTAGTTTGATCTTCGAATCCTATTTATTTCCTGAGAAAAGGTTGGGATTATTGAAGCTCAGTTCAATTAGCAAAGATAACAGTTATCAATTATGTTGAGATAAGATAACTCTTGAGTTACTGCTTTCTTAACCAAGACCAAAAGAGGAAAAAGTAAATTTGATGGAATAAAAATGCCATTAGATGTAAAGCAACAATAACATAAATTAAAGAAAGCAATCATGAATTGAAATACTGATGCACGGAAAACTTGTCTCTCAACAAATCTCCCTTCGGCAAGTGTACCGAATTTGTCGTCAAGTAAAAACTCACAATAGAGTGAGGTCGAATCCCACAGGGATTGATTGATCAAGCAACTTTAATTAGAAGAATGTTCTAGTTGGGCGAATTCAGAATTTGGGTTGAGAGTTGCAGAAAATAAAATGGCGGGAATGTAAATAACAGAAAAGTAAATGCTAGAATTAAAGGACTGGAAGTAAATGACTGAAAATAAATTTCAGAATTGTAAATGGGAATGGGGGATTTGCTCATAAAAGTAAATGGCAGAAATTAAAGAGAATGGGTAAGATCAGAGATGGGGAGTTCATTGGGCTTAGGAGATGTTGCAATTCTCCGGATCAAGTTCATTTTCATCTCTTCCTCAATCAATGCACTCATTGATCTCCTTGGCAATCTTAAGTGATTAAATTACAATTTCTTGCAATTCAATCTCTCAAATCTTGATCAATAGCCAATTCCTTGGTCAATTGCTCATGAGAAGAGATGAAGTATGGTCACTGATTATACCACATGCATTTCCCAAATCAAGTATTGAGAGGGTTATAGTCACATACCCATCCAAACCCAATTTGGTCCAGCATGAGAAAGCATTTCTAGCTTGATCTCTTCATTCCTCTTTCAAGGTACAAAAGAGATCCAAGTTTGAATAGCTTCTCTTCCAAGATAACTACTCATTTGGATGAAGATCGAAAGTTTTCAAGTAAAATCAAGAGAAAAGATAGAAGAAGAATAATGAAAATTAGTATTGATCCATCAAATTACAACAGAGCTCCCTAACCCAATGAAAGGGGTTTAGTTGTTCATAGCTCTTGAAAATGAAAACAAAGATGGAGAATACATCCTAAAACTAGAAAATGCAGAGAAAGTAAAATACAGAGAGTAGTTCTCTTTTTCCAGCCTCCAGAACTCCTTTTTACAATTCAAAGCTACTCCTATATATACTACTCTTTTCAGCTTCTAGTTTACTCTTCAAGTCTTGGGCCTTTGGATCTTGAGTTTGAAGCAGTTCTTTTCTTCATTTGGGCTTGGCTTTACTTGTAGAGAGAAAGTGCTAAGTGGGCAGAGACTTCAGCTCAGGGCGTTAGGGGTGTTAACATTTATTGAAAGTATAAGTTCGAGAACGTTAGTGACACTTAACATTTTCACTAACGTTCCAATGTACCCCTTTGCCTCACGTTAGAGCCCACGTTAACTATGTTAACGTGGCTTCTAACGTGGCCTTGCCAAACTTCGAGAACGTTAGTGACACTCAACATTGTCACTAACGTTCCAGTGTGCCCCTTTTTGCTTCACGTTAAAGCTCCACGTTAACTAAGTTAACGTGGCTTCTAACGTGGCCTTGCCAACCTTCGAGAACGTTAGTGACCCTCAACATTGTCACTAACGTTCCAATGTGCCCCTAGATCTCACGTTAGAGTCCACGTTAACTAGGTTAACGTGGCTTCTAACGTGGCCATTCTTAGCCATCCCAACGTTAGTGACAATGTTGAGAGTCAATAACGTTGGCTTATCATTCATTCCTCATCGTTAGCTTCCACGTTAACTAAATTAACGTGAAAGTTAACGTGGCTCCTTGGGGGATTGTGTGGTTGCTTCTAACGTTAGTGACAATGTTGAGTGTCACTAACGTTGGCGACAACTCTCACTTCTTACGTTAGCTCCCACGTTAACCAAGTTAACGTGGGAGTTAACGTGGTGTGTTGCATCCTTAGGCCAACGTTAGTGACAATGTTGAATGTCACTAACGTTGGCTTCTCTTCCCCCTTTAACGTTAGAGGCCACATTAACTAGGTTAACGTGGACTCTAACGTGGCCACTCATGAGTGTTTGCCAACGTTAGTGACAATGTTAAGTGTCACTAACGTTGGCTCAACTTCCCTTTTTCACGTTAGAGTTCACGTTAACTTAGTTAACGTGACTCTTAAAGTGGGCAATGATGGCTATGAGAGTGTCATTGGCAATCACTTTTCTCATTAACCTTGCAAGTTTCCTCCCTTTCCTTGCTTCCTTTGGTCCTGAAATCAAGCAATAGAGTGCATCAAAGTTCTAGTCCAAGTCATGGGCAATGCAACATACAATTTGTCACTAAACTTATGCAAAATCCTCATGAAATAATGTAAAATGCACAATGTATGCTTGAGTCAAGGTGTAAGTGAATATCTACCTAAAACTAGCTTATTTCCTAAGGAAATGCATGAAACTAACCTAAAAACAGTAAAGAAAAGGTCAGTGAAACTGGCCAAGATGCCCTGGAATCACAACACCAAACTTAAAGCTTGCTTGTCCCTAAGCAAGTACTGGAACAAGAGAATGATGAATGGAATATCCAGAGGAATGAGTCATTCTTGTGGAAGTCATGTTACTGATTTTATGGTGGTTTCATGCATAGCAACTTAGGTTCATTCCATTACTGGCTTTCAGACCTTTATCATGTCCCTAAACACTTACTTTGTTTATATCCCATGAGACTTTTATTCATTGATCCTTTTACTGTTATTTCAAGGGTTATTTGTGTTATTTAGGCTAAGTGCTCTGTAAGGGGGCAACTCTTTAAGATAAGTTTTCAGCCAACACTCCCGAACCAGTTGGTTCAAGGTGCTAGGTGTTGAAGCACCCCTAAGGACTTACTCCCTCAAGTCTCTCCCCCATACATACACACCACAAGCATATAGTTTGTTTATTTTCTTTTCTTGAGACCTTGGTGTCCAGCACCTCTTTGGGTTACTAAATGCTCTGTAGTGAGGGTTACTCTCGATAGTGGATTTTCAGTTGATAATCCCGGGTTAGTTAACCCAAGTTACCAAGTGATAAAGCACCCCGGAGAGCTTATTCATCCAAGTAGATCCCTCACACAGGAGCACCACAGACACTTGTCTCAAGGTCCAAACCATTGGTGCCTAGCCTTATTGCTTACTCTTTTTCTTTTCTTTTACACTTCCATTATTCTTTCCCTTTTCTCTTATTAGGATCTTGTCATCTACTTAGTCTCATGGGTATATCCAAAGTCAAGTATTCAGGATAGATAGTTGTCCTCCTAACCTTGTGGTTGAACCAACTTAGCTACTTATGACTACCCCAAAGATTCATGAATGCACTTCCACATTATGAACTCTACTCTGGTCTTTTAAAAACAATCATTCTCTCTTCATTTAATTCAAAAGGAACAAGCATACAAGTAAGTTAAGTAAGGATGCAGTAACATAAAGACTAGCACACATAGACGTATTCAATACCACAAACTTAAAAGACATGATTGAAAAAGGTTTAAACATAACATGGAAGCAAGTTCTATTTCACACAAGATCTTCCTTATTTAAGACATAGAGAAAGATGGAACAAAGAAGGAGCTCCACCACCTTTTACTGTTGTGGATGTCCATGCTCTTTTCCTTGCTTGTCCTCCTTGTTTCCTCTTGCATTTCCTCGCATTCGTGCCAATCTTGCTTGCTTCCAATCCTCAAGTGCCTTCCTCACTGACTCATGACTCTCTTCCACCCTTTGTCTTTCCTTTCGTGCTAATTCATCCTTCATTTCGTCATACTTGGCTATTCCTGGATGCAGTACTGGCAGCTGTCCCACTAAGTAGCCAAGCCTGGCTTGAGTGTTTATATGATGTCCTGTTTCGCTCATGTAAACTCCTTCTGCGAATGCCCTTTGCTCGTCCAATAGTTCTGCCTGTTCTATTTGTCTTCAATGCATCTCATGTATGTGTGCCCCTTGATGTGCTTGGATGTTGATTAGCCTCTGGGTGGATTCTTGTTGCTCGTTTTGTCTTTGTTCCATCCTGTTGAATGCTTCTCCCCATTGTTGTCCTTGGCTTAGTTGCTGTTCCATCATTTGCCTTTGCCACTCACCTTGCTGAGTCATCCATCTTGAAAGTGTTTTCTCTTGCTGCCCCATCATCTGTAGTTGAAGCTCTTTCTGTGCTCCTTGGCTTTCCAAATATTGTCTAGACAAGCCATCAATGGCCTCCTGCAATTGGTGCATGTCCAAGGTCTGTTGTGCTTGACCCTCTGAGACTTGGCCTTCCACTACTTGAGGGGCTGTTAGGGTTATGCATGGCTAGAAGACAAGGATCATCACTTTATGATGGGGATTGCTCGGTCTTCTAGGGGTTCCATTTTTTTCAATGTTGCATGGCAACATTTTCCAATGTATTCCCTCATTGTGTGTAACCCCTCCTCTTGTGGTGTCCGAACCTTCTTTGTCTGGTTGTCCAATCTATCCCTTTTTATACTCCTTTTCCTTTCCTATAAAGATTTAAAATAAGGTAATTAATATCATAAAAAAAATTCAAACTCTACGGCTAGAATACAAGGGAAGAAAGGATTTGATTGTTTATTTATGAATTCCAACTAACTAACTAACTATTGGTGGGTCCTTATATGCATTTTGGTGGCACCATAGGGTGACACCAAACTTAGTTTGAAGCAATGTGATGAAAGATTTTGTTCAAAGCTCCCAAGACTAGCATGCATCTTGGTTTGCTTTGAACATCAAACTTGTTCTTCACTATATACTGCATGATAAAGATTTCACCAAATGTTTGTCAAGTTTAGGTTGAAATTCATGAACGTTGATTTATTCATTATTTTAAAAACATATAAAACATGGGTTGCCTCCCATGAAGCGCTTCTTTAGCGTCACTAGCTTGACGTTTTTCCTTCATCAGGGTGGTTGGTAGTGCTTAAAGTTCTCCCCTCTTGCTGTGGACATGTATCCATTGGTTGGATCAATGATCTCCACATGTTCCAGGGAAAGAACTCTGTTGATAGTGAAGACCTTAGGTAACTGAGATGGTACAGTAGGGAGATTAGGGGGAATATCTGGGAAGTAAGCTGAGACAACTCTATCCCCTGGAGAGAAGTCTTCTGTAGGGATCTTCTTGTTCCTCCATTTCCTTGGTACCTTCTTCTTTGTTTCTTTTGAAGTTGCCTTCCCCTTGGTGACCTTTTTTCTCCACGGAGTTGTGATGTTGTCTTCACATGCCTCTAGAGGTTTAGGTTCCTCCAACTTTTCCTTGAGCTGTGGCAATTGCTGTTTTCCTTGTTTATCAATTGAGGGGGTTTCAGAATGAACTTGCTGTGCTTCAGTGCTTGTCTCCTCCTTCAGTGTCTCTTTATCGTTTGTGCTTAGTTCCTTGTCCTCTTGATCTGTTTTTTGTGAGAGTTTGAAGACATTGAAGCTGAGTCGTTCATCATGGATTCTCAATATTAGCTCCCCTTTCTCTACATCGATAAGTGCTCTGGCCGTAGCTAGGAATGGTCTTTCCAATATGATTGGGTGAGTGTGACTCTCTTCCATGTCCAGAATGACAAAGTCTGTTGGGAGAAAGTATTTCCCAACCTTTAGCAACACATTTTCCACCACTCCTATTGCTTGCTTTTGAATTTTGCCAGCCAGTCTGATGATTACATCTGTGGGCATTATCTCATTAATCTGTAGCCTCTTCACCAGGGATAAAGGCAGTAAGTTGATGCTAGCCCCCAAATCACATAGTGCTCTATCAAACATAGTTTCACCTATGGCACAAGGGATGTGAAAACTGCCTGGGTCTCTTCTTTTTGTAGGCACTTCAGGTTGAATAAGGGCACTACATTCTTTGTTCATCACTATAGTCTGGCCTCCTTTGAGTTAGCTTTTCCTGGGAAGAAGTTTCTTCATATACTTGATGAATGCAGGCATTTGTTGAATTGCCTTGATGAATGGTATGTTTACATGCAGAGATGCAAACAAGTCTAGGAACCTTGAGTATATTCTCTTTCCCACAGAACCATTGAGCAGTTGAGGGAAGGGAGCATAGAGCTTCAGCAACTCTTGTGAGATTTCTGGTCCTTGGTGATCTCTATCCTCTTCCTTTGTTGAGTTGTCTTTAGGTTTTTTGCAAAGTTTGCCTTGCTTGTCTTCAGTCTCTTGATCACTCGTAGTGACCATTTTGCAATCTTTCCATCTTACTTTCTTTGCTTCTCCCTTGGGGTTTTTCTCCGTGTCACTTGGGAAGCTATCGGTAGGTTTGGGAATCTTCTCAACTAAATATCCTACCTGGAATTCCAGCTTCCTAATGGTCTCTCCCTGGTTCTTAATATTGGCTCGCACTTCCTCTTTGAACACCTTATTTTCTTGAATCTCTTGGCATATTCCTTCAAGTAAGGCTTCAATCTTAGAGAGCTTGTCATCAATTGATGGGTGATTCGGAGCAGATGTGCTATTTTGGTTTTGATAAGCATATGAAGAAGTGTTGTTGTGGGGGTGTTGAGACGTCCTCTATGTGAATTACTGGTGAGCTGCATTGTTGTTGGAGTTGTAACATCTCTGGTCTTGGTTTTGATCTTACTCACTTCCCCACCCAAAGTTTGGGTGGTTTCTCCATCCAGGGTTGTAGGTCTTGGAGTATGGATCATAGTTTTTCCTTGGTGAATTCCCAATGTAGTTAGCTTGCTCCTGACTCCCCTCTGCTTCTTCATTCACTCCTTCTTGGATTGTTGATGAAGTGGAGATTGCTGCTACTTGGTTCATCTCCATCTTCTTGGTGAGGTCAGCCAGCTGCTAGGTAATGAGCTTGTTTTCGGCCAACAGAGCATCTACATTGTTTAGCTCCATTACTCCTCTTGTGTTCCCTCTTTCAGAAGCATAGAAGTAGTCGTTCTCTGCTACTGTTTCAATAACATCTATGGCTTCCTCAATGGTCTTTTTCTTGTTCAAAGATCCTCCAGATGAATGGTCTACGGCCTTCTTTGACTCATAAGAGAGCCCTTCATAGAAAATGTGCAGCTGCACCCATTCGTTGAACATGTCAGGTGGACACCTCCTTGTTAAGTCCTTGAACCTCTCCCATGCTTCATATAGAGTCTCACCATCTTGTTGCCTGAAAGTTTGAACCTCAGCTCTCAGCCTATTGATTCGTTGAGGAGGGTAAAATCTTGCTAAGAATTTGTTCACCACGTCTTCCCAAGTTGTCAAGCTTTCCCTTGGGAAAGATTCCAGCCATTTGGCTGCCTTGTCCCTGAGTGAGAATGGAAATAAAAGCAGCCTATAGGCGTCAGGATGAACACCATTAGACTTCACTGTGTCACATATTCTTAGGAAGGTGGTTAAATGTTGATTGGGGTCTTCTTGAACACTTCCTCCAAATGAACAGTTGTTCTGAACAAGGGTGATGAGCTGTGGTTTAAGTTCGAAGTTGTTGGCATGGATTGTTGGCTTTTGGATGCTACGTCCATAATTGCCTGGGTTTGGATTGATGTAAGAGCCCAAAACTCTTCTATCCTCCCCAGCATGATTTGCTCTACCTCCTCCCCCATGGTTGTGATCTTCTTCTTCATGATGGTTTTCCATGTTGTCTTCCATGTGTGTTTCAAAGAATTCCTCTTCTTCCTCAGCACCAACCACTTTCTTTCCTCTTGCCTCCCTCCTTAATCTAAGGAAGGTCCTCTCAGGTTCAGAATTGAAGGAAGTTGAAGCCCCGCTTCTTCTCCCTGTCATACAACCATCAAGTGCAAGCAAGAAAAGATAGATGCAGAAAGTATTTGTGTCAGAATTACTGTTAGTTGTGGGTGATGCAATATATCAAACAGTTAGTGGGTTAGCAAACAGAATTAAAAATAACAAAGAAGAACAAAAGAGTAGAGGGGGAAGGGAAGAAGTTTAACTAAAACAAAAAGTAAATCACTCAAATAGAAAATGAAATTCACAAAACAAAAATGCTCAATCTAGTGATCTTCCAATTTAATCATTGTTGATACACAATCAATCCCTGGCAACAACGCCATAAACTTGATGCACGGAAAACTTGTCTCTCAACAAATCTCCCTTCGACAAGTGTACCGAATTTGTCGTCAAGTAAAAACTCACAATAGAGTGAGGTCGAATCCCACAGGGATTGATTGATCAAGCAACTTTAATTAGAAGAATGTTCTAGTTGAGCGAATTCAGAATTTGGGTTGAGAGTTGCAGAAAATAAAATGGCGGGAATGTAAATAACAGAAAAGTAAATGCTAGAATTAAAGGACTGGAAGTAAATGACTGAAAATAAATTTCAGAATTGTAAATGGGAATGGGGGATTTGCTCATAAAAGTAAATGGCAGAAATTAAAGAGAATGGGTAAGATCAGAGATGGGGAGTTCATTGGGCTTAGGAGATGTTGCAATTCTCCGGATCAAGTTCATTTTCATCTCTTCCTCAATCAATGCACTCATTGATCTCCTTGGCAATCATAAGTGATTAAATTACAATTTCTTGCAATTCAATCTCTCAAATCTTGATCAATAGCCAATTCCTTGGTCAATTGCTCATGAGAAGAGATGAAGTATGGTCACTGATTATACCACATGCATTTCCCAAATCAAGTATTGAGAGGGTTATAGTCACATACCCATCCAAACCCAATTTGGTCCAGCATGAGAAAGCATTTCTAGCTTGATCTCTTCATTCCTCTTTCAAGGTACAAAAGAGATCCAAGTTTGAATAGCTTCTCTTCCAAGATAACTACTCATTTGGATGAAGATCGAAAGCTTTCAAGTAAAATCAAGAGAAAAGATAGAAGAAGAATAATGAAAATTAGTATTGATCCATCAAATTACAACAGAGCTCCCTAACCCAATGAAAGGGGTTTAGTTGTTCATAGCTCTTGAAAATGAAAACAAAGATGGAGAATACATCCTAAAACTAGAAAATGCAGAGAAAGTAAAATACAGAGAGTAGTTCTCTTTTTCCAGCCTCCAGAACTCCTTTTTACAATTCAAAGCTACTCCTATATATACTACTCTTTTCAGTTTCTAGTTTACTCTTCAAGTCTTGGGCCTTTGGATCTTGAGTTTGAAGCAGTTCTTTTCTTCATTTGGGCTTGGCTTTACTTGCAGAGAGAAAGTGCTAAGTGGGCAGAGACTTCAGCTCAGGGCGTTAGGGGTGTTAACATTTATTGAAAGTATAAGTTCGAGAACGTTAGTGACACTTAACATTTTCACTAACGTTCCAATGTACCCCTTTGCCTCACGTTAGAGCCCACGTTAACTATGTTAACGTGGCTTCTAACGTGGCCTTGACAAACTTTGAAAACGTTAGTAACACTCAACATTGTCACTAACGTTCCAGTGCGCCCCTTTTTGCTTCACGTTAAAGCTCCACGTTAACTAGGTTAACGTGGCTTCTATCGTGGCCTTGCCAACCTTCGAGAACGTTAGTGACACTCAACATTGTCACTAACGTTCCAATGTGCCCCTAGATCTCACGTTAGAGTCCACGTTAACTAGGTTAACGTGGCTTCTAACGTGGCCATTCTTAGCTATCCCAACATTAGTGACAATGTTGAGTGTCACTAACATTGGCTCATCATTCATTCCTCATCGTTAGCTTCCACGTTAACTAAGTTAACGTGGCTCCTTGGGGGTTGTGTGGTTGCTTCCAACGTTAGTGACAATGTTGAGTGTCACTAACGTTGGCGACAACTCTCACTTCTTACGTTAGCTCCCACGTTAACCAAGTTAACGTGGGAGTTAACGTGGTGTGTTGCATCCTTAGGCCAATGTTGAATGTCACTAACGTTGGCTTCTCTTCCCCCTTTAACGTTAGAGGCCACGTTTACTAGGTTAACGTGGGCTCTAACGTGGCCACTCATGAGTGTTTGCCAACGTTAGTGACAATGTTAAGTGTCACTAACGTTGGCTCAACTTCACTTTTCCACGTTAGAGTTCACGTTAACTTAGTTAATGTGACTCTTAACGTGGGCAATGATGGCTATGATAGTGTCATTGGCAATCACTTTTCTCATTAACCTTGCAAGTTTCCTCCCTTTCCTTACTTCCTTTGGTCCTGAAATCAAGCAATAGAGTGCATCAAAGTTCTAGTCCAAGTCATGGGCAATGCAACATACAATTTGTCACTAAACTTATGCAAAATCATCATGAAATAATGTAAAATACACAATATATGCTTGAGTCAAGGTGTAAGTGAATATCTACCCAATACTAGCTTATTTCCTAAGGAAATGCATGAAACTAACCTAAAAACAGTAAAGAAAAGGTCAGTGAAATTAGCCAAGATGCCTGATGAGTATTTTGGTGAAAAATAAATTTCTCCCAAAACTCACAAATCTAACCGGCAAGTGCACCGGGTCGTATCACGTAATAAAAACTCACAGGAGTGAGGTCGATCCCACAGGGTTTGAAGGATTGAGCAATTTTAGCTTAGTGGTTAATTTAGTCAAGCGAATCAAGATTTGGTTGAGTGTTTTATGATTTGCAGAAATTAAATTGCATGGAAGTAAAGAGAACAGGGAATTAAAGTGCTGAATCTTAAAGAACAAGAAATTAAATGGCAGAAACTTAGAGTGCAAGAAATGTAAATTGCGGAATCTTAAAGTGCAAGAAATGTAAATGGCTCGAAATGTAAAGGGGATTGGGAGTAGGATTTGCAGAAATTAAACAAAGAAAAGTAACTTGCATCAAACAAAAGAGTAAAAGAAGGTTTGGGTTTTATCGGATCTTGAAGCAGTAAAGTAAATGAACATTAAAAGCAAGAAACAAAATGTAAATTGGGAATTTAGATCTCAGGACCCAGAGACTAGAAAACCAAGTCTAGATCTCAATGCCTTCCTAGATCCAACAAGAACAATTGCAAAGGAAATTGTAAATTGCAAGGAAAGTAGATGAGAAGCAAGTAACAGAAACATAAATTCAATTGCAGTAAATAAACAGAGAGATCCAAGGATGAGATTGAAACAGAATTTCTTCAAATCTCCAACCCAAGATCCAAGACAATTGTAATTGAAATTGAAAGCAATAAAACTAAGAGGAAGAGAAGTGAATTCTCCTTCCCCAAGACTAAGAAATTAAAGATCACTCAATATCCAAAGCTCTCCGAAAACTATTATGAAAATTCCAAAAGAAAGCCCTCCGAAGAACTTGAATTCTATCTTATTTATACACTTTCTTCAAATGATCTTCAAGCCTTGAGTTGGGCCTTTGCTCTTGGTGGAATTGGGTTGAAAGAGGCCTTGGTTGATTGCTCTTGAAGTTTGGAGAAGAACCAAAGTGAACCAATTGAACCGGGTTGGAGTTTTGCAAAAGTTAGACCAAAAGTTTGAGCAAAAGTTAGGGGGCTAACTTTTGCCCAAACTTTTCATATCAGTAGCTATATCCATCTGATACCAACGTTGGTGCCAAAGTTAGGGGTCTAACTTTGGCCCTAACGTTGGCCTTACCTTGTGCACTTGTGGCGCCAACGTTAGCCACCAAGTTAGGGGCTAACGTTGGCGCAAACTTTTGCTCCTCCCCTTGTGATTTTCATGTGCCAACGTTAGCCACCAAGTTAGGGGGCTAACGTTGGCGCAAACTTTTGGTGCCCAGGGAGGTTTTCTTCATGCCAACGTTAGCCTCAAAGTTAGGGGCTAACGTTGGCGCAAACTTTTGGTGCCCAGGGGTGATTTTCATGTGCCAACGTTAGCCTCCAAGTTAGGGGTCTAACGTTGGCGCAAACTTTTGGTACCCAGGGAGTGATTTTCATCATGCCAACGTTAGCCTCCAAGTTAGGGGCTAACGTTGGGGCTAACTTTTCACCCAAAAGTTTGTGCAAAAGTTTGAGGCTAACTTTAGGTCCAGCTTTTTGCTTCCTGGTTCAATTTCACTTATTCCATTGTCCTCTCTTTACTCCTAGCTATTCCTTCTTGCTTCAACCTTTCTCCAAGCTTTCTTCACCTATCATTAATCAACCAAACACATCAAAGCTATGCTTGAAATCATGAGATATTCATTCTTTCATAATATGTGACAATTATAGTATAAAACCTCATGAAATAGCATGAATTCATACATGGTTGATTAAATCAAAGGAAACATGAAAATCTACCTAATTGGCTTGCTTGTAGCTCAAGAAAGTGCATAATTCTAATGAAAACAAAAGAAAAAGACTAGTTAAAATAGGCTAAGATGACTTGTCATCACAACACCAAACTTAAAGCTTGCTTGTCCTCAAGCAAGAAATAGATTTATGCTCCAAGGTTCTTTCAATTAAGATGGATTGAGGAACACTTGTAAAGTGCAGTGAGTGAAGTGATCAAGTATCAGTGGGGTGAACTCTAAATCATATGCTCATGCAAGGGCTTCAGTGCTCACTAGTCCTTACATATTGGGAGTCGTAGGTCTTTAGGATTTTCATCCAAATGGTACCATGGAGATCTCTTTATATGTAATCACCTTGAAGCAGCTTATAGTTTCTGTGCTTTGGCCTCGACTCTAAGTATCATGTCTCAAAGCGGCTCTTTAGATAAGCTTTCAATCAATACTCCTAAACCAGTTGGTTTTAAGGTATTAGGTGTTAAAGCACCCCTAAGGATTTACTTGCTCAAGCCTCTTTCCTTGACACACTTCAACCACAAGCATTTACTAGGATAACAACTCTTTGAGTTTTTGTTTCTTTCTTTCTTTTTTTGCCTAGTAATTGATGCTCAGAGCCTTGGGCCATGTTCTTTTTGCTGTTGTATTTTCTTTATTTTCTTTTGTTTTGTTTGCTGTTTCTTGGATCAATAGATTTTTGAGAATCTCCACAATACTTCTTTGAACTTCATGTCCCGCCTATGAGCTCCCATGCAAGTTTTCACAAGCATGCAACCTCAATACATAATCATACAACTAGAACCACCACTTCTCCTAATCTTTTGCTTACCTCAAAATTGTTTAATTCCTCAATCATTCTTTTCAAAGAACTTTCATGTGATGCATTCTTGAAAATTGAGTGCAAACGAGTTTTGAAGATAAGAATGTTGTGAATGATCAAACATCTTGCTTATTGAATTATAAAGAAAAACTATGCTATGTATGCAGGCAGGGGTATATAAAAAAACTATACTATGTAGACAGGCAGGGCAAATAAGGATACAATCCAACTTGCAATAGCAGCAATATTTGATGTAAACAATCACTTAACAATACAACCTGTTGGAGTTCACTTGCTTTCCTTCTCATCACCATTGCTGGCCTTTATGTTCATCTTTTGTTTCTTTGGTTGATGATTCTTAATCCCTCCAAAGGCTTGTATGATGCTCTGCAATGATATTGAAAGTTGCTTGTTCTCCAAGCACTTGGAAACAATGGTTAGTCTGGCTGATTTATTTATGGGCTTTTGAACTTACTTTGGTGTGAGAACACCAAACTTAGTACCTTGCCAGTGATTCTTGCATCAAATTAACCATGTGTAATAACTTTTTTTCTTTTCTTCTTCTTTTTTAAAAGCAATAAAACTGAAAACTAGGAAACAGCAGAATAGTTAACTAGTTCATCCAACATGCTTGAAGCCAGCATTATGCAGAAAGTGAGAATGTGTTTTATAATGGGATTTTGGTGAAACACCAAACTTAGAATCCTGCATTCTCCTTTAGATTGTTTTGGTGTGCAACACCAAACTTAGCTTCTTGCATTATAGATAAAACTAATTAACCTTTTTATTAAAATAGTTATGAACAGAAAACTACCTCAGGTTGGGTTGCCTCCCAACAAGCGCTCTTTTATTGTCACTAGCTTGACATCCTCTGTGCTTGCTTAGTTCAGATTCTGGGCTTCTTTCTCCTTGTCCCCTTGTCCTCCTAAGTGAGGCTTTGCTTTGTGATGCTCATCCTGGATGAGTGATTCTTTTCCTTTAGCCCTTTTCTCACTCATTTCTGTGAGATTCTTAGCTAGTTGTTCCATTTGCTTCTCAATTCTCCCGAGTGAGGCCTCCTGGTGTTTGCTTATCATCCCTTGATGTGTCATCATTTTCTCTATTAAGATCTCCAAATTGGTGATCCTGTGATAGTGTTGTGAAAGTTGTTGGTTGTGAGGTATCTGAGGTTGGAAGGGTGGGCAGTGTGGTTTTTGCAAATTTGGGAAATGGTTGTTGTAGTTGAAGATCCTTGGTTCCTGATGTTGAGGTTCCCTCATTCTTAGATACGAATGTGGTTTCCATGGTGGGAACTGTGCATTCACTGTAGTGGAGTGGAAAAAATCAAGTTGTCTAGCCATTGACTCCAATTGTTGCTGAGTTTGCTGATGTAGCTGTTTGCTTTGATTCATGACTGCCTTCATTCCTTCAAGATTCATTGTATCTTTCTCTGAAATTGCATTCTGTGGTGTCTCAAAGGAGTGTTGGTTGTTGGTTCTCTTGTCATTGAACCTTGCAATTCCTTGACCAGTTGCTGTTGCTTCGAGTAAGTCATCTGAGAAGTGATCCACCGCTCTTCTTGTTTCTGGGGTTAATCCTTTATAGAATGCTTGGAAAGCCACTTTGTCATTTGCTTTCTTGTATCTTTCCCATGCTTTGAGCAATGGTTCTTCCTCTCCTTGCATGAATGGATGTGTTCCCTCTTTCATCTTGATGTTTTGTTGGGATGTAGAGAATTTGGCTAGAAATTTGGCAACCAGACCATCCCAACTAGTGATACTTCCCTGGGGAAGAGTTTCAAGCCATTGTGCTGCCTCATCCTTTAGTGAGAAAGGGAATAGCAAGAGCTTATAGACATCATGATTGACAACATCACAGATCCTCAGAAAAATAGATAGATGCTGTTCAGGATCCTCCAATGGATTTCCACCATAAGAACAATTGTTCTCTATTAGTGTAATGAGTTGCGGCTTCATGTTGGGATGTTCTTCTTTCTCAGAAACTCCATCCTCAATGATATCCTTTCCTCTGGATGCTCTTCTTTCCTGTGACATATGAATCAATCAATAGAAAACACAGTGATTCTCTTGAAAATTGAGTGTAGCCGGTTGAGACAAAACTTCAAACAGTTAGTGGGTTAGTCAAAATTTAAAGAAAAAGTGCTTGATCTAGATCACCACCTCACTTAATCATTGTCAATCTAATCATTCCCCGGCAACGGCGCCAAAAACTTGATGAGTATTTTGGTGAAAAATAAATTTCTCCCAAAATACACAAATCTAACCGGCAAGTGCACCGGGTCGTATCACGTAATAAAAACTCACGGGAGTGAGGTCGATCCCACAGGGATTGAAGGATTGAGCAATTTTAGCTTAGTGGTTAATTTAGTCAAGCGAATCAAGATTTGGTTGAGTGTTTTGTGATTTGCAGAAATTAAATTGCATGGAAGTAAAGAGAACAGGGAATTAAAGTGCTGAATCTTAAAGAACAAGAAATTAAATGGCAGAAACTTAGAGTGCAAGAAATGTAAATTGCGGAATCTTAAAGTGCAAGAAATATAAATGGCTCGAAATGTAAAGGGGATTGGGAGTTGGATTTGCAGAAATTAAACAAAGAAAAGTAACTTGCATCAAACAAAAGAGTAAAAGAAGGTTTGGGTTGAATCGGATCTTGAAGCAGTAAAGTAAATAAACATTAAAAGCAAGAAACAAAATGTAAATTGGGAATTTAGATCTCAGGACCCAGAGACTAGAAAACCAAGTCTAGATCTCAATGCCTTCCTAGATCCAACAAGAACAATTGCAAAGGAAATTGTAAATTGCAAGGAAAGTAGATGAGAAGCAAGTAACAGAAACAGAAACTCAATTGCAGTAAATAAACAGAGAGATCCAAGGATGAGATTGAAACAGAATTTCTTCAAATCTCCAACCCAAGATCCAAGACAACTGTAATTAAAATTGAAAGCAATAAAACTAAGAGGAAGAGAAGTGAATTCTCCTTCCCCAAGACTAAGAAATTAAAGATCACTCAATATCCAAAGCTCTCCGAAAACTATTATGAAAATTCCAAAAGAAAGCCCTCCGAAGAACTTGAATTCTATCCTATTTATACACTTTCTTCAAATGATCTTCAAGCCTTGAGTTGGGCCTTTGCTCTTGGTGGAATTGGGTTGAAAGAGGCCTTGGTTGATTGCTCTTGAAGTTTGGAGAAGAACCAAAGTGAACCAATTGAACCGGGTTGGAGTTTTGCAAAAGTTGGACCAAAAGTTTGAGCAAAAGTTAGGGGGCTAACTTTTGCCCAAACTTTTCATATCAGCAGCTATATCCATCTGATACCAACGTTGGTGCCAAAGTTAGGGGTCTAACTTTGGCCCTAACGTTGGCCTTACCTTGTGCACTTGTGGCGCCAACGTTAGCCACCAAGTTAGGGGCTAACGTTGGCGCAAACTTTTGCTCCTCCCCTTGTGATTTTCATGTGCCAACGTTAGCCACCAAGTTAGGGGGCTAACGTTGGCGCAAACTTTTGGTGCCCAGGGAGGTTTTCTTCATGCCAACGTTAGCCTCAAAGTTAGGGGCTAACGTTGGCGCAAACTTTTGGTGCCCAGGGGTGATTTTCATGTGCCAACGTTAGCCTCCAAGTTAGGGGTCTAACGTTGGCGCAAACTTTTGGTACCCAGGGAGTGATTTTCATCATGCCAACGTTAGCCTCCAAGTTAGGGGCTAACGTTGGGGCTAACTTTTCACCCAAAAGTTTGTGCAAAAGTTTGAGGCTAACTTTAGGTCCAGCTTTTTGCTTCCTGGTTCAATTTCACTTATTCCATTGTCTTCTCTTTACTCCTAGCTATTCCTTCTTGCTTCAACCTTTCTCCAAGCTTTCTTCACCTATCATTAATCAACCAAACATATCAAAGCTATGCTTGAAATCATGAGATATTCATTCTTTCATAATATGTGACAATTATAGTATAAAACCTCATGAAATAGCGTGAATTCATACATGGTTGATTAAATCAAAGGAAACATGAAAATCTACCTAATTGGCTTGCTTGTAGCTCAAGAAAGTGCATAATTCTAATGAAAACAAAAGAAAAAGACTAGTTAAAATAGGCTAAGATGACTTGTCATCAATGCCCTGGCATCACATACCTTAAATAACATTAATAAGGGAAATTATAATCTAACATGAAGAGTTTATAAACTAGATTGGAAGAATAAATAAAAATAAAGAACCTAGGATTGAGCGTCACTCCTAAAACTAAGAGAAGTCCTAAATCCTAAGGGAGAGAGGAGAGAACCTCTCTCAAAACTAGATCTAAATCATGGAAAGTAACTAAATTGGCGAGCTTCCTCTGAATGGATGTGTTCCCACACTTTATAGCCTCTGGTCTATGCCTTCTGGACTCGGATTGGGCCAAAAAGGGCTTCAGAAATTGCTGGAAGCATTTTCTATAATTTCTGGTGCGTGGCCTCTGTCACGCGGTTGCGTCATTCGGAGCTTTCCTTGTCACGCGGTCGCGTCAGTCATGCGACCGCGTCATGTGTGTTCTGCTTAAGGCGCACAGTCGCGTCAGTCATGTGGCCGCGTCGCTGCTTCTTTGCGCTTGGCATGCGTCCGCGTCGCCCATGCGATCGCGTGGATGCCAGTTTCTTCAGAAGCTGCGTTTTGTGCTTTCCTTCCATTTTTGTATGTTTTCTTTCCATCCTTTAAGTCATTCCTACCTTAGAAGATCTGAAAACTACTCAACACACTAATCACGGTATGGAATGGAATTAAAGGTGATTAAAATAATTAATTTAAAAGCATAGGAAACATGTTTTTAACATACATCACATAATAAGGAAGGAAAAGTAAAACCATGCAATTAACATGAATGTGGTTTTGTGAAAAACAAGCATATATAATAGTAGATTAAAAGAAATCTTAAAAATAATACACAATGCCATACGGGCGTTTTCACAAACACATAGCGTGCATGGTAAATAAGCTATTTGAAAGTATTAAATTGAACATGCAAGCAACCCTTTAAAAAGTAAAATATAATTGTCAAACAATTTTAATAATCCAAAAATATATAAAAATAATGACACAAATAAATTTCTAACACCAATGAAAATAATGCAATGAATGAAAGTATGCAAATAAATTAAATAAAATAGAATGAGAGGGAAAGAGGATGAGAAGAAGAAAAAGAAAGTGAGAAAGGAGAGAAAAGGAAGAAATTAGGATTAGAAAAGAAAAGATAAGAAAATTGGCACTAATCTAAATAGGTTGTGCGACGCTGGCGACGCGGTCGCGCGGGTGACGCGGTCTTGATAAGTGTCCAATCCCTCTGGGCTAGGTGGGAGATCCAATACTCTCTGAATGGCCCCTTCGGAGACAGGGACTTGCTTTTGACAAACATAGACAAACTCCATGGTACGCGAGTGGAAGTTGGAGTAGAATTCTACTAACCATGATAGATTAGCCTCCCATGGCTGCCTCCTTAAGAATCCCCACTGTCTCTTTTCAATGCGGGACTCCACAAAATCAACAAAGTGTGTTGAAAGAATGAGTAGGTGCTCATTATTGTAGTTTTTCTCAGCCAGGATAGGGAACATCTGCTCACAGTAACGGTTAGTGAACCATGCAGAGTCCCTAGCAGGAAATGCCTTTTCTGCCTCATTAACTTTGATTATCCGCTTTACCAGCTTCGTGGGTGGTTTAACTCCTCTAGTAGGTTGCGCCTTAGCCGCCGCTCTTTTAGTACCTTGCCTTGACGGTGTCTTGTCAGTAGCCTTCTCTTTTCCTTTCTTGGTACCCATCCTATGGAAGAAAGAAAGAGGAAGAATATTAAATATAGATAGCTAAAAACCGGAAGGAAGAAATTCCAAGTGATAATAAATGCCAAAGAAAAGATAATAGCTTACTTACATCGTAGCTACAACATGTAGGTAAGACATCAATTAAGATTATGAAGGCATGTTGTAAAAATTAGATGCAAGAGGGTTTAAGGCATGCAAGTAAGAGGCATCAGAGGCATAGCTCAAGCATCAATATCAATAATAATTATTACATGGAAGAAAATAATGAGCACTTGAATGTTGACAATTAATGACTAATATACTCAACTCACATGGAATTCAAAGGTTGTGAAAAAGAGGCATTAAAGTAGTAAGAATAGAATAGAAAAGATATCAAAATACCATGTTGGCTTTTTCACAAACACTTGGTGTTCAATATAAAAGTAAGTATTAGAGCAATTAATGCATGCAAATATGAGAGCCAAAATAGAATGTCAATTGTCAAATTACTCATCATAAAACCCATAAGCTCAAATATAGCAAAGTAATCACCCAAATAAAGCTCCAACACCAACATAAAAATCAAGATAAAAGAATGAGAAAGAAGGTATAAATAACTAAGCTAATTAAAAATAAATAAAATTAACAAATGCAATAAATAAAGGAAGAAAGAAATAGTAAGAGAAAGGAAGAAGAGAAACCTTAAGAAGAAAGTGAAAATAGGATGTTGAGTGGAAGTAAGAATGAAAGAAGAGGAGTGAGAATAGAAGAGGAAAAGAAAAGGAAATTGTAGTTGCTGGCGTTGGTGGTCTCCGGTGGTGGTTGAAGAAGGGAAGAAGAAAGGAGTAAGAAGTGGGAAGAGGAAAAGAATAGAAAGGGAAGAAGGAAGAATTAGGATTGAATGAGAATTAGGATTGGAAGGGGGGAGAAAATTGAGACTGGCGGCGCGCTGAACAAGTGATGCGGCGCATGCGACACGCACGCGTACCCCACGCGTACGCGTGGGTAGGTGATGCGAGTGAAACCGTCGGTTAAGAATTCCTTCTCGGTAAAGGAGAAATATCCTCGTTGCAAGTATAGCTCTCAACCAATGATAATGAGAATTATTGTGTGTCGGTCTAGAATTTCTCTAATAGAAAGAAGAACTTCGTTGTAAGCATAGCTCCAAACCAATAAACAATTCTCACATCAAAAATTTGGTTTAATTAACCGAAGTATTGAAACCTCGGGTTGTCTCACAAGGAATTTCAATGAAGTGTTTAATTATTTGCTATGAAGATGCAAGGGGGGTTTAATTTGGAAATTGACAAGAAAATGTAAATGACCAGAACTTAAATGCTAAGAACTTAATAAAATAAAGGAAAAGAACTCTTGGCTAGACATAGGTAATTGAGATCACCATCCTTGTCTACCTACCAAATATTGATAATTATGAGGGACCAACCAATTAAGTCTACCTCCAAAAGCTTTAAGTACGTAATATCTACTCCTAAGCTTGAGGTACGTCAAATAGGCTTGATCACATCAACCCATCAGTCGCAACCTATCTACTAATTAGATTAGTAGTGGGTTAGTGTCAATGGGTATCAAATTGATCACCAAGGGTTCTCAAATCACCAATAACTCAAGGTCACTCAATCCCCTTAGCCTAGGCCAAGAGTAAAGAAAATTACCCAAAAACTAGTGGAAACATTTTATCAAACACCTAGTGTGCATGGAAAATAAACATCATAAAATGTAAGAATTAACAAAATCCATAACTATCATAAGCAAGAAATCAATAATAGCAAGCAAGATCAACATAAAAGAAACATAGAAACATGAAATTGCATTAAAAAGAAATTAAATCCAACAATGGTTCGTCAACATTAAAGAGAGAAAAATAAGAAATGACAAGTAAAACTAGAAGAACAAAGATGTAATAACAAGAAATTAGAAGGGAAGACTAAATCAAAACAAGAATTGAAAATTGGATTTAAGAAAATTAAACCTAAACTACCCTAAATTCTAGAGAGAAGGGAGAGCATCTCTCTCTAAAATTCTAACCTACAACATGGTAAAAACTCAACTACGACTACTTGGTTCATTTCCCCTTCAATCCTTGGGTTCAATAGCATCAAAAATGAGTTGGATTAGGCCCAAAATGAGCTAGAAATCACTGGCCACATTTTCTTCAAAATTAAATGACCCACACTGATCCACCGACGCGTACGCGTGACCGCGTACGTATCTCTAGACGCCAGACAACTATGGCAAAATTTATATCATTTTGAAGCCCCAGATGTTAGCTTTCCAACGCAACTGGAATCACCTCATTTGGACCTCTGTAGCTCAAGTTATGATCGATTGAGTGCGAAGAGATCAGGATTAACAGCTTTACGATTCCTTCATTTCTTCATGAGTTCTCCCACTTTGCATGCTTTTCCTTCATTCCTTCAATCCAATCTTTGCTTTCTAAACCTGAAATTACTTAACAAACATATCAAGGCATCGAATGGAATTAAAATTGGCAAATTTAAAGCCTAAAAAGCATGTTTTCACATTTAAGTACAAATTTAGGGAGAATTACAAAACCATGCTATTTCATTGAATAAATGTGAGAAAAGTTGATAAAATCCTCCAAATTAAACACAAGATAAACCACAAAATTGGGGTTTATCAAACCTCCCCACACTTAAACCAAGCATGTCCTCATGCTAAGAATAAAGAAGGACAAGAACAAGGGTACGAACATTTATTCGATGCAAAGAAACTATATACAACCTATCTGAATGAATGCAACTAAATGCAAAATGATTCTATCTACTTGGTTAAAAATGAATCAATCTCCAAGAACATATATAAGTAAGTAGGGAAAAGGTCATATGACGACTCATAAACTCTACCAATTTAAATATCAAAATGAAGTTCAAATAGACTTGCAAGAAGAAAGCTCATGATAGCCGGGAACAAGGAATTGAGTAACGAACCCTCACCGGTAGTGTATCCGCTCTAGTCGCTCAAGTGTATAGGGCCGATTTACTCAATTCTCTTCTACTCATACTTTCTAAGATTTGTTTTTCATCTAACAATCAACAATTATTCAATGCATGCATACCTTTATCATGAGGACTTATTCGTTGGTTGTAATGGGGCTAGGGTAAAGGTAAGGATGCATATGGTCAAATGAGCTTGAAATTTGAATCTTTGATTAACCTAAGCTCTCACCGAATAACTTATAACAACCTATACAATTCTAATACAATGCCTAGCTACCAATGATTCCCACTTTTTTTCACATACTCATGCATTCTCTTTAATTCATATTCCATATGCATTGTTATTGTTACTTTACTTTGGGGCATTTTTGTCCCCTTTTTATTTCATTTTTTTTATATTTTTTTTCTTTTATTATTTTTTTTCTATATTCTATATATTCTTTTTTCACATTTTTTTTCACAACAAAGTACATACAAACGTATCAATGCATATGGATTTACATATTCAATGCATAAGCACGTACCCAATCCCATGTTTTTTAACAAAAATACAAAATATACTTTTACCTCAACCAATGTCCCAAGTTTTCCATACCCAATTGATACACACCCTCACTAGCCTAAGCTAATCAAAGATCCAAATTAAGGGACATTTATTATTTTTCACTTAGGGATAGTGATGTGCTAAAAATTAAGAACAAAAGGGATTAAATAGGCTCAAAATTGGCTAACAATGATTGATGAAAGGTAGCCTATTTGGGTAAGTGAGCTAAATGAAATGATGGCCTCAATCATATAAATGCATGTATACATGGAACAATGGACATATAAAATCAAACAAATCAAAGATTACAATCATAGAAAGAGAACAATACACACAAGAATGGAAAATAAGTGGTTATAAAATGTAACCACACAATTGGGCTCAAAACTCACATGCTTGTGTTCTTAGCTCAAAAACTGAGCAGCGTCTATGGTCTTAGAAGCATAAGCAATTATATAAGGGTCTTTACCTTCGCGCTGAGCCAACGCCACTCCTACCACATAGTTGGAGGCTGATAGGCAAAAACTGTCTCTCAACAATTTCCTTCCGGCAAGTGCACCAGATTGTC
Source organism: Arachis ipaensis (assembly GCF_059453495.1). Classification (NCBI taxonomy): domain Eukaryota; kingdom Viridiplantae; phylum Streptophyta; class Magnoliopsida; order Fabales; family Fabaceae; genus Arachis; species Arachis ipaensis. Next base: position 91,052,294 of record NC_142435.1, read on the forward strand.
GTCAAGTAAAAACTCACAAAAGAGTAAGGTCGAATCCCACAGGGATTGGTAGATCGATCAATTATAATTGAAGAAGTTTACTAGTTGAGCTAAATCAAAATTGAATTGGGAATTGCAGAAAGTAAATTGGCGGGAAACTTAAATTGCAAGAAATTAAAGAAGCTGGAAATTAAATTGCAGGGAATTAAATTGCAAAAGCTTAAAATGCAAGAAATTAAATGGGAATGGGTAATTAGCATGAAATTAAAGAGCAGAAGGTAAATAGAATGGCTAGATCAGAGAATGGGGAGTTCATTGGGTTCAGGAGATATATAATTCTCCGCATCAAATTCATCTTTGTCTCTTCTGGAATCAATGTATTCATTGATCTCCTTGGCAATCTTAAGTGATTGGATCCCAATTCCTTGACTCACAAATCTCCCTAAGCATGAACAATTGTCCAATTCCTTGATTAAAGTTCTCATGGGAAGAGATTAAGTTTGGTCACTGATTATACCACACAAATTCATAGATCAAAGTGTTGGTAGGATTACATGTCACTATATCCATCCAAACCCCAATCTAGCATGATCTCCTCATTCCTCTTCCAAGGTTCCAAGGAGATCCAATAATGAATAGCTTCTTTCCCAACATAACTATTCAATTAGATGAAGACTGAAAACTTTCTAGTAAAATCAAGAGAAAAGAAAGAAGAAGATGAATGAAAACTACTATTGATCCATTGAATTACACAGAGCTCCCTAACCCAATGAAAGAGGTTAGTTGTTCATAGCTCAATTCAATTTACATAGAAGAAGAGTGCATGAAAATTAAAGCCTAGCTAGAAAGTAAAAAAAAAAAAAAGAAAATACATAAAACTAAAAAAGGAAAAAAGTGCAGAAGAGAAATAACAGAATTCTGAACTCCCAGAGCCCCTCAGGGCCTCTCAGAGAGCTCCTCTAATCTTCAACAATTCTTCTATTTATAAACATCTTTTCATCTTCAATTGGATCAAGTATTTGGATGTGGGCCTTGGCCTTGATTGAAGCAATGAGGAATGATTCTTAGTGATGGGAATTGGCAACTAACTTTCATATTCTGTATAAGTGCAATTTGGAATTGAATTGGCTTTAACGTTGGTTATCACGTTTGAGGGCAAACGTTGGGCCAAACGTCCTTTGAAAATTCAGTTCTAGTTTGCTGTAATTGGTGTTTGACTCAACGTTGGAGGGCCAACGTTTTGCTATTCATGCTTACGCGTGACCTACGCGTACGTGTGAATAGTCAAATTTTCCATTTCACGCGTGCCGTACGCGTGCGCGTGGTTGGGCTGAAAAAGTATGTTCACGCATACGCGTCATTGAAGCGTACGCGTCGATGCAAAATTCCCAACTCCCATTTCTGAAATCTTATTGCGGACGTTGGAGGCTAACGTTTGAGGCAATGTTGGACTCCAACGTTCGCATATCCATGCGTGCGCGTCACCTACGCGTACGCGTGGATGCCAAATTCTCAAGTTCCAAACTGAATGTTGCACATCAAGCCCTGGGGACGTTACTTTGTCCTCTTGTCAATGTTTCAAATTTCATGCCCACTATAGACTATTATATATGGTTGGAAATCTCTGAATGTCAGCTTTCTAACCCAACTGGAATCACCTCAATTGGACATCTGCAACTCAAGTTATGCTCCTTTGAAGGGGACAGGGATGCTGGCGTAAGTGTGCAACGTTGGAGGCAACGTTGGCACACCAACGTTTGCACCAACATTGGGAACATTGCCAGATTCGGAAGCCCAAACGTGCTGTTCACCCCATACTATTATATATTGTTGGAAACCCCTGAATGTCTTCTTTCCAATGCCGTTGGAAGTGCATCATTTGGAGCTCCGCAGCTTGAGTTATACTTCATCGAAGGTGCAGAGGTCAGCTGGCCTTACTACAGGTTGGTACCATGTTCGTTTATGCACTTTTAAGGGCAGTTTTCTCCCTTAATTTTAGTGTCCACCATGTAGTGCCATATACGCTTGGAAATCGCTCGACCCCTACTTTCCAATGCTTTTGGAATCACTTCATTTGGAGCTCTATAGCTCAAGGTATTCTTGTTGGAAGTATACCCCTTCAGGCTGTGGGGAGCAACGTTTCCAGCAACGTTGGAGCACCAACTTTGCCTCCAACGTTGCTTCCCTTTGCTTACTTTCATGGCTTTCTTGTTGCTTCTTTGCCTTTCCTATTCTTAGCTTCTTCTTACCTATCATCAACCAAACAAAATGTATCAAAGTATTGCCTTAATCACAAGATAATTCATCATTCATGGCATCAAACAATTCTTTGCATAAATCTCATGACAATACACAAAATTAGCAATGTTTGATCGAATCAAGACAAGCATGAATTTCTCATCCAAATACTTACTTATTGCCTAAGAAATGCTTGAAACTACTCTAAAACAAACTAAAAATGGCTTGTGAAACTAGCCAAGATGCCCTGGCATCAGAGGCGTCACACATTATCTCAAATGGCTGACTCCAGTCGGGCCCTCTCACAATAGGATCTTGAGTCAAGGCAATCTTCAACTTGTCAAATGCTTCCATGCAGTCCTCACTCAGCTCAAACTCGACATCCTTCTGCAGTAGTCGGAATAAAGGCAATGCTACCTTACTGAAGTCCTTCATAAATCGCCGGTAAAACCCTGCATGACCAAGAAATGAACAGACTTCCCTCACGGAGGAAAGGTAAGGTAAACCAGAAATAACATCTACCTTTGCTGGATCAACTGAAATACCAGTATTAGAAATAACATGTCCTAGAACAATACCTTGTTTTACCATAAAATGACATTTTTCAAAATTCAGTACAAGGTTTGAACTAACACATCTTTCTAATACTGTAGCTAAACTATCCAAGCAAAGGTCAAAAGAACCACCATACATGCTAAAGTCATCCATAAAAACTTCCACGTAGCTCTCAAGAAGATCTGAGAAAATACTCATCATGCATCTTTGAAACGTTGCTGGTGCATTACATAAGCCAAAGGGCATTGTCTTATATGCATACGTTCCAAAGGGACATGTAAAAGTAGTTTTCTCTTGATCTTCAGGAGCTATATGAATTTGGAAATAGCCAGTGTAACCATCTAGAAAACAGTAGTGTGATTTACCTGACAGGCGATCAAGCATTTGATCGATGAACGGTAACGGGTAGTGATCCTTGTGAGTAGCCTGGTTGAGGTGCCTATAGTCAATGCACACCCTCCAGGAGTTTTGAACCCTTGTGGCCATTCTCATTCTTCTCTGTTGTGATGCCAGACTTCTTGGGAACCACCTGTACTGGGCTGACTGATGAGCGGATAATTTATACGCTTTTTGGCATTGTTTTTAGGTAGTTTTTAGTATAATTTAGTTAGTTTTTACTATGTTTTTATTAGTTTTTAAATAAAAATCACATTTCTAGACTTTACCATGAGTTTGTGTGTTTTTCTGTGATTTTAGATATTTTCTGGCTGAAATTGAGGGACTTGAGCAAAAATCTGATTTAGAGGCTGAAAAAGGACTGCAGATGCTGTTGGATTCTGACCTCCCTACACTCGAAATGGATTTTCTGGAGCTAAAGAAGCCCGATTGGCGCGCTATCAATTGCGTTGGAAAGTAAACATCCAGGGCTTTCCAGAAATATCTAATAGTCCATACTTTGCCCGAGTTTTGACGACACAAACTGGCGTTCAAACGCCAACTTCCTGCCCTATTCTAAAGTTAAACGCTAGAAACAGGTTGCAAACCAGAGTTAAATGCCAGAAATAGGCTACAACCTGGCATTTAACTCCAAAAAGAGTCTCTACACATGAAAGCTCAATGCTCAGCCCAAGCACACACCAAGTGGGCCCGAAAATGGATTTCTACATCATTTACTTATCTTATGTAACCCTAGCTACTAGTTTAGTATAAAAACTACTTTTAGTGATTTATTTTATATCTCTGGTTAGTCTTTGAATAATTTTATGTTCAGAGATCATGTTTAGTAGGCTGGCCATTCGGCCATGCCTGGACCTTCATCACTTATGTATTTTCAATGGTAGAGTTTCTACACACCATAGATTAAGGTATGGAGCTCTGCTGTTCCTCATGAATTAATGCAAAGTACTATTGTTTTCTTATTCAATTCAAGCTTATTCCTATTCTAAGATATTCTCTTACACTTCAACCATGATGAATATGATGATCCGTGACACTCATCACTATTCTCAACCTATGAACGCGGCCTGACAACCACTTTCGTTCTACCTTGGATTGAGCGTTTATCTCTTAGCCTCCATTCCAAAAGATCGGAGTCTTCGTGGTATAAGCTAGAATTATTGGCGGCCATTCTTGAGATCCGGAAAGTCTAAATCTTGTCTGTGGTATTCCGAGTAGGATCTGGGAAGGGATGACTGTGACGAGCTTCAAACTCGCGAGTGTTGGGCGTAGTGATAGATGCAAAAGGATCATTGGATCCTATTCCAACATGATCGAGAACCGACAGATGACAGCGCATTTGGACCATTTTCACTGAGAGGACGGGAAGTAGCCATTGACAACGATGATGCCCAACATACAGCTTGCCATGGAAAGGAGTATGAATGATTGGATGAAGGTAGTAGAAAAGCAGAGGTTCAGAAGGAACAAAGCATCTCCATACGCTTATCTGAAATTCTCACCAATGAATTACATAAGTATCTCTATCTTATTTTTTGTTATTTATATTTTAATTATCAAAATCCCATAACCATTTGAATCTGCCTGACTGAGATTTGCAAGATGACCATAGCTTGCTTCAAGCAGACAATCTCTGTGGGATCGACCCTTACTCACGTAAGGTTTATTACTTGGACGACCCAGTGCACTGATGCCAGGGCATTTTGGCCAGTTTTACTGGCCTTTTCTTTACTATTTTTAGGGTAGTTTCATGCATTTCCTTAGGAAATAAGCTAGTTTTGGGTAGATATTCACTTACATCTTGATTCAAGCATACATTGTGCACTTTACATGATTTCATGAGGATTTTGCATGAATTTAAGGACAAATTGGATGTTGCATTTCCCATGACTTGGACTAGAACTTTGATGCACTTTATTGCTTGATTTCAGGACAAAGGAAGCAAAGAAGAACCACATTAGTGGCTACGTTAGTTACACTAACGTTAACACTAACGTGGAATGGGAGTAACTTGCAAAGTTAATGAGAAAAGAAATTGCCAATAACGCTCTCGAAGCCATCATTGCCCACGTTAAGAGTCACGTTAACTAAGTTAACGTGAACTCTAACGTGGAAGAAAGGAAATGGAGCCAACGTTAGTGACACTTAACATTATCACTAACGTTGGACCAAGGTCATAAGTGGCCACGTTAGTTGCCACGTTAACTTAATTAACGTGGCCTCTAACGTTAAGAAGTAAAGGGGAAGCCAACGTTAGTGACATTCAACTTTGTCACTAACGTTGGCCAAGTCACAATAAGCCACGTTAACTTCCACGTTAACCTAGTTAACGTGGAAGCTAACGTGAAGAGACAAAGTGGTCGACAACGTTAGTGACACCAAACATTGTCACTAACGTTGGAAGGAACCCACACAAGCCCCAATAAGCCACGTTAACTTAGTTAACGTGGAAGTTAACGTGAAGAAGGGAGGTGATCGCCAACGTTATTGACAACCAACATTGTCACTAACGTTGGAATTAGCCCACATAAGCCACTATGAGCCACGTTAACTCCCACATTAGTTAACATGGAAGTTAACGTGGATAAGGGAATGATGAGCCAACATTAGTGACACTCAACTTTTTCACTAACGTTGGAGATGGCTAGCATGGCCACGCTAGAAGCCACGTTAACCTAGTTAACGTGGACTCTAACGTGAGAAATAGGGGCACATTGGAACGTGAGTGACAATGGTAAGTGTCACTAACGATCTTGAAGGTTGGCAAGCCTACGTTAAAAGAGCCACGTTAACTAAGTTAACGTGGACTCTAACGTAGGGAAGGGGGAGGCTTCTCAACGTTATTGGGAAAGGCAAGTCCTAATAATGTGTGCGAAGGACAAAGAGGCAACATTAGTGGCAACGTTTGTGCCACAAACGTTGAAGATAACGTGGCTCTTACTTGGGCTAGAAACGTTAGTGAAAAAGGTGATTGTCACTAACGTTCTCGAACCCATATTTTCACTGAACGTTAACACCACTAACGTCCTGAGCTAAAGTCTCTGCCCACTTCACACTTTCTCTGTAGGGAGCCTCTTGGCATAGAACTATTCTCTGTATTTTACTTCCTCTGCACTTCTAGTTTCATCATGTATTCTCCATCTTTGTTTTCATTTTCCAGAGCTATGAACAACTAAACCCCTTTCATTGGGTTAGGGAGCTCTGTTGTAATTTGATGGATCAATACTAGTTTTCATTATTCTTCTTCTATCTTTTCTCTTGATTTTACTTGAAAGCTTTCGATCTTCATCCAATTGGGTAGTTATCTTGGAAAAGAAGCTATTCAAACTTGGATCTCTTCTGAACCTTGAAAGAGGAATGAAGAGATCATGCTAGAAATGCTTTCTCATGCTGGACCAAATTGGGTTTGGATGGATATGTGACTATAATCCTCTCAATACCTGATTTGGGAAATGCATGTGGTATAATCAGTGACCATACTTCATCTCTTCTCATGAGCAATTGACCAAGGAATTGGCTATTGATCAAGATTTGAGAGATTGAATTACAAGGAATTATAATTCGATCACTTAAGATTGCCAAGGAGATCAATGAGTGCATTGATTGAGGAAGAGATGAAAATGAAATTGATCCGGAGAATGCAACATCTCCTGAGCCCAATGAACTCCCCATTTCTGATCTTACCCATTCTCTTTAATTTCTGTCATTTACTTTTATGAGCAATTTCCCCATTCCCATTTAAGATTCTGCAATTTACTTTCCTTCATCTACATTCAGCTCTTTATTTCTAGCATTTACTTTTCTGTTATTTACTTTCCCGCCATTTAATTTTCTGCAATTCTTAACTCAAATTCTGATTCGCTCAACTAGAACATTCCTCTAATTAAAGTTGCTTGATCAATCAATCCCTGTGGGATTTGACCTCATTTTATTGTGAGTTTTTACTTGACGACAAATTCGGTACACTTGCATAAGGAAATTTGTTACGAGACAAGTTTTCCGTGCATCAAGTTTATGGCGCCGTTACCGGGGATTGATTGTGCATCGACAATGATTAAATTGGAAGATAACTAGATTAAGCATTTTTGTTTTGTTTGATTTAATTTTCTGTTTGAGTAATTTACTTTCTATTTTAGTTAATTTCTTCCCTTCCCCCTACTTTTTCTTTGTTATTTACAATTCATTTCACTAACCCACTAACTGTTTGATATATTGCATTACTCAAATTAACAGTAATTCTGACAGAAATACTTTCTGCATCTATTTTCCTTGCTTGTACTTATTGGTTGTATGACAGGGAGAAGAAGCAGGGCTTCAACATCCTTTGATTCTGAACCTGAGAAGACCTTCTTGAGATTAAGAAGGGAAGCAAGAGGAAAAAGAGTAGTTGGTGCTGAGGAAGAGGAGGAATACTTTGAACCAAACATGGAAGAAAACATGGAAAACCATCATGAAGAAGAGACTCACAACCATGGCGGAGGAGGTCGAGAAAATCATGCTGGGGAGGATAGAAGAGTTTTAGGCTCTTACATCAATCCGAACCCAGGAAATTGTGGAAGTAGCATTCAAAAGCCAACCATCCATGCCAACAATTTTGAACTAAAACCACAGCTCATCACCCTTGTTCAGATCAACTGTTCGTTTGGAGGGAGTGTCCAAGAAGACACCAATCAACATTTAACAACCTTCCTGAGAATATGTGACACAGTGAAGTCTAATGGTGTTCATCCGGACGCCTATAGACTGCTCTTATTTCCGTTCTCACTCAAGGATAAGGCAGCCAAGTGGCTGTAGTCTTTCCCAAAGGAGAGCTTGACGACCTGGGAGGATGTGGTAAACAAATTCTTAGCAAGATTCTACCCTCCTCAACGAATCAATAGGCTGAGAGCTGAGGTCCAAACTTTCAGGCAACAAGATGGTAAGACTCTATATGAAGCATGGGAGAGGTTTAAAGACCTAACAAGGAGGTGCCCACCAGATATGTTCAATGAATGGGTGCAGCTGCACATTTTCTATGAAGGGCTCTCTTATGAGTCAAAAAAGGCCGTAGACCATTCATCTGGAGGATCTTTGAACAAGAAGAAGACCATTGAGGAAGCCATAGATGTCATTGAAACTGTAGCAGAGAATGACTACTTCTATGCTTCCGAAAGAGGGAACACGAGAGGAGTGATGGAGCTAAACAATGTAGATGCTCTGCTGGCCCAAAACAAGCTCATTACCCAGCAGCTGGCTGACCTCACCAAGAAGATGGAGAGGAACCAAGTAGCAGCAATCACCACTTCATCAACAACCCAAGGAGTGAATGAAGAAGCAGAGAGAAGTCAGGAGCAAGTCAACTACATTGGGAATTCACCTAGGCAAAACCATGATCCATACTCCAAGACCTACAACCCTGGATAGAGGAATCACCCAAACTTTGGGTGGGGAAATCAACAAGACCAAAGCCTTGATCAAAGACGCCAAAATCCCAACAATGCAGCTCACCAACATTTCACATCTAGGCCATATCAACACTCCTATAACAACACCTCTCCACATCCACATCAAAACCAAAATAACTTACCTCATCCTTCTACCTCTAATCACGATCTACAATCATTTGATGACAGACTCTCAAGGATTGAGAATCTACTTGAAGGCATAGGCAAGAAGATTCAAGACAACAAGGTGTTCAAGGAGGAAGTGCGAGCCAGTTTCAAGAACCAGGGAGACACAATCAAGAGGTTGGAATCTCAAGTGGGGTATCTCTCTGAACAAATTCCCAAATCCACAGATGGATTTCCAAGTGACACAGAGAAGAATCCGAGAGGTGAAACAAAGAAAGTAAGATGGAAAGATTGCAAGATGGTCACTATAAGTGATAAGGAGACTGAGGACAAGCCAAGCAGCTGTCAGAACAACCTGAAGATACCTCAGTAGAGAAGAAGGAAAAAGATCATCAAGAACCAGAAATTTCACAACAGGAGCTGTTGAGACTCTATGCACCTTTTCCCCAACTGCTCAATGGTGCTGTGGAGAAGAGAATATACTCAAGGTTTCTAGATTTGTTCCCAGGAAAAGCTCACTCAAGGGAGGCCAAACTATAGTGATGAACAAGGAGTGTAGTGCCCTCATTCAACCATAGTTGCCTACAAAAAGAAAAGATCCGGGGAGTTTTCATGTCCCTTGTGCCATAGGAGAAATAATGTTTGATAAAGTACTCTGCGATTTGGGAGCAAGCATCAACTTAATGCCCTTATCCCTGGTGAAGAGGCTGCAGATCAATGAGATATTGCCCACAGATGTAGTCATCAGGCTGGCTGATAAAACTCAAAAATAAGCAACAGGGGTGGTGGAAAATGTGTTGTTAAAGGTTGGAAAATACTTTCTTCCCACAGACTTTGTCATCTTGGACATGGAAGAGAGTCACACTCACCCAATCATATTGGGAAGACCATTCCTAGCTACAGCCAGAGCACTCATAGATGTGGAGCGAGGGGAGCTATTATTGAGGATCCATGATGAATGACTCAGCTTTAATGTCTTCAAACTCTCACAAGAAGCAGACCAAGAAAACAAAGAACCAAGCAAAGATCATAATGAGATGCTAACAGAGGAAGCAAGCACTGAAGCACAACCAGCCCATCTGGGAAAGCCCTTGGTTGATGAACAAGGAAATAAGCAGTTGTCACAACTCAAGGAAAAGCTGGAGGAACCTAAACCACCAGAGACATGTGAAGACAACAACAAAATTCCCTTAGAAGAAGAAGTCACCAAGAGCAAGGCAACATCAAAAGGGACAAAGAAGAAGGTACCAAAGGGGTGGAGGAACAAGAAGATCCCTACGGAAGATTTCTCTCCAGGGGATAAAGTGATCTCAGCTTACTTCCCAGATATCCGCCCTAATCTCCCCACTGTACCATCTCAGTTATCTAAGGTCTTCACTATCAACAGAGTTCTCTCCTTGGAACATGTAGAGATCATTGATACAACCAATGGATATAAGTCCAAGGCAAGAGGGGAGGACTTGAAGCATTATCAACCTCCCTGATGAAGGAGAAACGTCAAGCTAGTGACGCTAAAGAAGCGCTGCATGGGAGGCAACCCATGTTTTATGAGCTTTTACTAGTGAATAAGTCAATATTCATGAATTCCAACCAAAACTTGACAAACACTTGGTGAAATCTTTATATTGCAGTATATAGTGAAGAACAAGTTTGGTGTTCAAAGCGTGCCAAGAAAGCATGAATGCAACTGAGAGCATGCTAGTCTTGGAGCTTTGAACAGAACTTTTCATCACAGTGCTCCAAACTAAGTTTGGTGTCACCCCATGGTGCCACCAATGTGCATATAAGGATACATAGTTAGTTAGTTAGTTGGAGTTCATGAATAAACAAAATCTTTTCTTCTTTTTATTAGTTTAGCGGTAAAGTTTAAATACTTTTTAGGACATTAATTTTTCTTATTTTATAGGGAAAAGGAGAGGAGCATTGAAGGAGATTGATTGGACAATTAAATGAGAATGGTTTGGCCACTTCATGAGGAGAAAGTACACACTTGTTCTAAAAAGAGAAGGCATTGGAAAATGTTGCCATGCAACATTGAAAAGAATGGGACCCTTGAAGACCGAGCAATCTCCATCATAAAGTGATGATCCTTGTCCTTTCTCCATGTACAACCCCAACCGTCCATCAAACAACCACTCCATCAATCCACACCTTCCATTCACTCACAACCTCTCTATATAAGTGATCCTTGTTCCGTACCCCACTCTGCACACCTCTCCATTTCGGATTCCCCTTCACTCCCTTCATTGCACTCAACCCTAAACAACCAAAAGTCTCCACACCATTGCCAACTTCACACATTAACCCTCATTCATGGCATCTTCGAGCTCTAAAAGAAGGAAGGGAAAGGAACCTATGGAGCAACACCCGTATGATGAAAAGAGATTTAGAAGCTTGCACCATGCATTGCAATACGGGTGGATGGTGGATAAGGAGATCATTTATGAGCTGGGATTTCAAGTTAGGAAAACTGAGTGTCCTGAAATCACAAAGAAGGTAGAAAAGAGAAGATGGGAGCTCCTCACTGATCCGGTCATTAAGGTGAATGCAAATCTTATAAGAGAGTTTTATGCAAATGCGGTCCGATATGATAAGGCAGATGAGTCATATACAAGCTTTGTGAGAGGAAAGATTGTGGACTTTGGTCCCATGAGTGTCATGAAGGCATTAAAACTATGGTCCATACCGTTTGAAGAAGAGAGTTATCATTCAAGAATGGACAACAACTCTAATCATGACCCGATTGTGCAAGACATTTGTGTACCAGGAGCTAACTGGGAAAGATATGCAGATAGGAGACCAAGGTTCATCAAGAGAGCAGATTTCACTCCGGAAGCAAAGGGGTGGTTCGAAATTGTAAGGAGGTCCATCCTCCCAGCAGCGAATAACTCGGAGGTGAATCTCAAGAGAGCCACACTGGTACACTGTATACTCAAAGGAGGAGAGATCAAGGTTCATGAACTCATAGCAGAAGGCATTAGAAAAATGGCAGAGAAAAGTGACTCAAGAGGAACGTTAGGTTACCCCAGCACTATTTACCGACTGTGCAAGAAAGCTGGGGTGGTGTTTGAAGATGAGGACCCCGTGTGGATAAAAGAGGGCATTCCAATAACCGTTCGACGAATGCATGCTACCGCATCCCCCCTGCCTCAACGGAAGCAAAGGAAGAGGATAGCCCCTCAAGTAGTGGAAGGACAAGTCTTAGAGGGGCAAGCACCAGCCACCTTGGATATGCACGAATTGCAGGAAGCCATTGGTGGGCTATCTCGACAATATTTGGAAAGCCAAGGAGCACAGAGAGAGCTTCAACTACAGATGATGGGGCAGCAAGAGGAGTCACTCTCAAGATGGATGACTCAACAAGGGGAGTGGCAAAAGCAAATGATGGATCAGCAACTGAGTCAAGGGCAACAATAGAGTGAAACATTCCACAGGATGGAACAAAGGCAAAATGAGCAACAAGAATCCATCCAGAGGCTAATCAACATCCAAGCACATCAAGGTGCACATATACATGAGATGCATCGAAGACAAATAGAACAGGCAGAACTATTGGACGAGCAAAGGGCATTCTCAGAAGGAGTTTACCTGAGCGAGACTGGGCATCATATAAATACTCAAGCCAGGCTCGGTTACTTGGTAGGACAGCTGCCTATATTGCATCCAGGAATCACAAGGTATGAAGAAATGAGGAATGAATTAGCACGAGAAGAAAGACAAAAGGTGGGAGAGAGTCATGAATCAGTGAGGAAGGCACTTGAGGATTGGAAGCAAGCAAGATTGGCACGGATGTGAGGGAATGCAAGAGGACACAAAGAAGACAAACATGGAGGAAAGCATGGGCATCCACAAGAGTAAAAGGTGGTGACCTTCCTTCTTTGGTCCATCTTTTTCTATGCTTTGAATAAGGAAGATCTTGTATGAAATAGAACTTGCTTCCATGTTATCTTTAAACCTTTTTAAATTCTGTCTTTTAAGTTTTTGTGTTGAAAAGGTCTATGTTTGCTGGTCTTTATGTCACTGCACCCTTACGTTGCTTACTTGTATGTTTGTCCCTTTAAATCAAATGAAAAGAGAATGAGTGTTTTTAAAGACCAGAGAGGAGTTCATACTATGGAGTATGTTCATGAGTTTATGGTGTGGTGATGAGCGGATAATTTATACGCTTTTTGGCATTATTTTTAGTATGTTTTTAGTAGGATCTAGTTACTTTTAGGGATGTTTTTAATATATTTTTGTGTTAAATTCACATTTCTGGACTTTACTATGAGTTTGTGTGTTTTTCTGTGATTTCAGGTATTTTCTGGCTGAAATTGAGGGACTTGAGCAGAAATCAGATTCAGAGGTTGAAGAAGGACTGCTGATGCTGTTGGATTCTGACCTCCCTGCACTCAAAGTGGATTTTCTGGAGCTACAGAACTCGAAATGGCCCGCTTCCAATTGCGTTGGAAAGTAGACATCCAGGGCTTTCTAGCAATATATAATAGTCCATACTTTGGCCAAGAATAGACGACGTAAACTGGCGTTCAACGCCAGCTCTCTGACCAAATCTGGCGTCCAGCGCCAGAAAAGGATCCAAAACCAGAGTTGAACGCCCAAACTGGCACAAATACTGGCGTCCAACTCCACAAATGGCCTCTGCACGTGCAACACTTAGGCTCAGCCCAAACACACACCAAGTGGGCCCCGGAAGTGGATTTATTCATCAATTACTTACTCATGTAAACCCTAGTGACTAGTTTATTATAAATAGGACCTCTTACTATTGTATTAGACGTCTTTTTGACCATCTTTGGATTACCTTATGATCCTTTGATCACGTTTTAGGGGGCTGGCCATCTCGGCCATGCCTGGACCTTCACTTATGTATTTTCATACGGTAGAGTTTCTACACTCCATAGATTAAGGTGTGGAGCTCTGCTGTTCCTCAAAGATTAATGCAAAGTACTTCTGTTTTCTATTCAATTCTTCTTATTTCGCTTCTAAGATATCCATTCGCACCCAAGAACGTGATGAAGGTGATGATTATGTGTGACGCTCATCATCCTTCTCCCTTATGAACGCGTGCCTGACAAACACTTCTGTTCTACATGAATTAAGCTAGAATGAGTATCTCTTAGATCTCCTAACCAGAATCTTCGTGGCGTAAGCTAGAATGATGGCGGCATTCAAGAGAATCCGGAAGGTCTAAACCTTGTCTGTGGTATTCTGAGTAGGATTCAATGATTGAATGACTGTGACGAGCTTCAAACTCGCGAGTGCTGGGCGTTAGTGACAGACGCAAAAGGAGGGTGAATCCTATTCCAGCATGATCGGGAACCGACAGATGAATAGCCGTGCCGTGACAGGGTGCGTGAGCATATTATTCACTGAGAGGAGGGGATGTAGCCACTGACAACGGTGATGCCCTTGCATAAAGCCAGCCATGGAAAGGAGTAAGACTGATTGGATGAAGATAGCAGGAAAGCATAGGTTCAGAGGAACGAAAAGTATCTCCATTCGCTTATCTGAAATTCCTACCAATGATTTACATAAGTACCTCTATCCCTATCTTATTATATAATATTCGAAAACACCATTATCACTTTATATCTACCTGACTGAGATTTACAAGGTGACCATAGCTTGCTTCATACCAACAATCTCCGTGGGATTCGACCCTTACTCACGTAAGATATTACTTGGACGACCCAGTGCACTTGCTGGTTAGTTGTATCGAAGTTGTGACAGACTGTAAAACTAGATCAGAGTATCTGGCCTAAGAAGCCATTACCAGAGATCACAATTTCGTGCACCATGTGGTCATAAGTTAGCTAAGTTGGTTCAACCAGAAGGTGGGAGGACAACTATCTGTCATGAATACTGTGCTTGAGGAACACCCCATGAGACTAGCTAAATAAGAAGATCCTAATAAGAAAAAGAGAAAGAACAATAAAGGTTGAAAAATAAAAGAAAAAGAGTAAGCAATAAGGCTAGGCACCAATGGTTTTAATCTTGAGGCATGTGTCTGTGGTGCTCCTGTGTAACAACCCCGATTTTCGAGTACGCGAGATCGTTTCTAAATACACGGATTTCTCCAAAAGATCAGTAAAGGGAATACCTCTTCTGTATCATCAAGCATCTCAATCCTCATTGTCATTATATTATCTTTAACTCAGGACCTTAGTTGAGACAAGCTCGATAACGCGGTTACGAAGAACCTAGTTTTTGAACCGTATCGGTTAGGGGTTTTGATTCGGTTTTTCGTAAATAGTCTCAGTTTGACAAACCAGACTCAATTTATGAGAGGAGAGAGATAATAGTATAATATTATCATTATATTAGTATTAGAAAATGCTTGAATGATATTATAAGGTTACCTGGTCTGTTTTAGTTAAAAACAGAAAATCGGTTTAACCGGGTTTACGGTTTACTGGTGCAGCTTAGCACCAGCACTCTCTGGTGACTTTAGCAATGCTAAGGCCTCATTATATCTATTCTATTCTCATAATAAATATGTTACTAGTGTCATTTATTCTAGTAGCTCAGAAAATAATTTTTAGAGATGTTTTTACGAATGTTCCGATACACCTAGTTTTAGTAGTTATACACGTGAGATATTTTAATATTATTTTAACCCACCTCCAAGCCAACCAATCACAACTCACCTTACACCCCCAAGACCTCCAAGGCTGTCTCATTTCATCATTTTGGCCGAAATTGAAAGGAGAGAAAAGAGAGAAAACTTCATGAACACTTAATCTTCAAATCTTGATTTCTTCTGAACCAAAACTCAAATCAAAACTCCGATTTCACCAAAATGATCCTCTCTTCTTCCTCTACATAACCATGTGACTTATCAAGGCTGGAAATAAGGTGAGATGGCTGTCTCCCTCCCTCTTCAATTCGGTTTTCAAGGAAAACCATGCAAAATATGTGTTTTCTTGATGTTCTTCCTTAGGAATCATGCTTAACTTGACTTGAGGGCCAAGAAACATTAATTTTCAGCAAGTCTAAGGTGAGATATCTCTTCCTAACGTGCTGAGAGAGATTTGGTCAGTTGAGAGTTTGTGGATTTAAAGTTGTTCTTGATGTGTTTTAGGAGGAAAAAGTGCTTAAGGACCACCTGAAAGTCTAACCGAATTTGGAGCAGCAAATCAAGGTAGGGATTGACGAATTTAATCTTGATTGATTGTGTTTGAGTTGTGTGATTATGATATGGTTTGGTTATGTTTGAAATTGATTGTTTATATGAGTAATTCTTGTTGAAATTTTGGTGAAAATTTGATGAAATTTGATGATATTCAACTTTGAATTTGTGTTCTTCATGGCTGCTGGAAAAACGAACCTTAGACCTTAAATTGGGGTTCAATTTGTGTTAAAATCATGTAGAAAAGATAGGGTTTTAGTGGCTGCAATTTTATTTTGAATTATGGTAAAAATCGGTTGTTGAAAAGACTGAAAATCGGGTAAAAACAGAGAAAGAATCTGAAGAATTTGTGAAGAACATGAAGAACACTTTGAGTGTGGTGAAGAACAATGAAGAACACCTTTTTGATTCATAAAAGGGCAAGGAAGTAATTAATTTGGTGTTTGGGGGTTATTTTGTAATTTCTGAAAGTTAGGGTGGTTAAAGTAGAAATATTAAAAGTTACGGGTGGTAAAAAGTGAATTTTTAAAGGTTAAAAGTTAGAAAGGGGTAATTTTCGAAAATTTAATGATAAAATAATAAATAATAATAAAATAATACGGAAAAGGCAGTTTTCTGTAAAAGCTTTAGAAAGACAACTTTAAGCACAGAATCTCATAATTACTTTCATGAAACACTTAGGGAATGGTAAAAACATATTAGTGAGACAAAGATAAATAAAAGATAAAAAGTTGAAGAAAAGATAAAAAATCGAAGAAAAAGTCTGTAAAGTTTTAATGACAGAAAAACAGACAGAGACTAGTGAATGAACTAGGGCAACATAGCTAGTCCTGGAATTGCGAATAGGGTTAGGTATTATATGAAAAGTTAAACTGTTTCAGTATAGACTTAATGAACCTATACTTGGGATAGACTAACTATTCATACCGAAATTTTCATAAGCTTTAAATACATACGTTAAACAGAAAAATCAGAACAGAGTAGAGAAACACAGAGAATAGAGTAACCAGAGAAAAGTAAAGATAAACAGAGAACAGAGTTACCAGAGTAAAGTAAAGAGATAAAGAGAAAAAGAGTAATATAGATACAAATGAAAAGAGTAATCAGAGAAGAGAAAAGAGATACAGAGAACAGAGTAATTAAAACAGAGTAAAGAGATACAGAGAAAGAAAGAGGTACTGCATAAGAATGTGAAAGTGATGATGAATAACGAGAATGATAATGAATGATGATAATGAGAAAAGAGTAATATAATAAAAAGAAGAGAGGAGAAGAGTATAAGAATAAAGAGTTAAGCCTTGTGGTATGATGTTCTGTTGTATGTTCATCTGCTACTTTTCCATTGGCCCTAGAGGTCCTGCAGGCCCAAGTTCACCTACAGTGAGTTGTTATTCCTGTAGGCCGAAGTTCACCTGCAGTGAATATCAATTGTGTATCTCAGGGTATTGCTCCTGTAGGCCGAAGTTCACCTACAGAGAGTTGTGATACCTGTAAGCCGAAGTTCACTTACAGGGGCGCTATTTCTGTAAGCCGAAGTTCACTTACAGAGGTGCTATTTCTGTAGGCCGAAGTTCACCTACAGAAAGTTGTTGTGATTAAACCATTTCTGTAAGCCGAAGTTCACTTACAGAGGTGTTATTTCTGTAGGCCGAAGTTCACCTACAGAAAGTTGTTGTATTGTGATTAAACTATTCCTGTAAGCCGAAGTTCACTTATGGGAGTGCTGTTTCTGTAGGCCAAAGTTCACCTACAGAGATAAAGCCATATCTAGGACTAGTTCCTAGGTAATGTCGGGATGCAGGGTGTAAACCGACACGTGAGCTCATGGCCTACATAGGACAGACATGCATCATACCTGGTTGCGCATTTCCTCTGTTATGATTGTTGTTTGAATGTATGCCTTCTTTGTTTGTATTCTATTCACTGTGTCTGTGTTTTGTTTTCTTGTATTCTTTTGTTTGTGTTTTGCTTTCTGCTTTCTTTATTTTCTCTATTTATCTGTTTCTTCTGTCTACTGCTTCTCGGCATTCTGCTATTTATCTGCTAAACAACACGAAATTAATGAACTTAACTAATAACCCTAACCTTACTAAGAACTCCCCAGTTCTTACCCCTTCTCTCTCCCTTCCCCCTTCAGATGGAAGTTAGAGTACCTTACCATAGTTCACTGATGACCGTTCGCAAGAAGAGGATTCTGCTCTAGATAGTCTTCTGATTCTAGGGTGAATCCCGTTCTCTGTTTATATGTATATACTGTGAGACCAGCCAATGTCTGCACCCCGTTTTTATGCGAACTTTAACTTAAATCCTGTGTACGAGACTCCTGTTGTGTGGCTACTTGATGGGGTACTAGAGAGACGTCCTATGGCAATGTCTGATCGTATAGAGGAGTAGCAGATGATGTTCTACCTTTTGATGAAGTTCCACCTGACTTGAGTTTTGAAGACTTAGAACGTCCTTTCCCTCGCTTTAGTAGTTTAGAGGGACTAGGTGAGTATAGAGTCTAGGCTAGTCTGGGTGCCAGCTTAGGGACCTCTTAAACAGGTCAGGACCTGGGATGTTGTATGTATGTACATGTATATAGTTATTATCTAGCTATATCTAGGGGTGTTCTAACTAAAAGTCTATACTCTAATAAAGGCTGGATCACTGAATGTTGTTAGCTGCTTGTGATGTATTTATGTGTGATTGTTTATAACTGTTTTATCTGTTTTTATTTGTGAATTGATTATAAATGATTATGTTTATTAATCCAAACGTTTTCAGAAAAAAAAAGTACCTCACTAACTAACTACGCTTTTAACAACGAATCAGGCTCATTTAATAAATAATAGATAATAATTAGGATGACAAATTGGTAGCACTCGGTTTCTAGTATGTCCTAGGCGTACTGAAAATTGGGTCGTTACATCCTGTGTGAGGGATCTACTTGGATGAATAAGCTCTTAGGGGTGCCTTATCACTTGGTAACTTGGGTTAACTAACTCGGGATTATCAGCTGAAAGTCCATTATCAAGAGTAACCCTCAATACAGAGCATTTAGTAACCCAAAGAGGTGCTGAACACCAAGGTCTCAAGAAAAGAAAATAAATAAACTATGTGCCTATGGTATGTATGTATGGGGGAGAGACTTGAGGGAGTAAGTCCTTAGGGGTGCTTCAACACCTAGCACCTTGAACCAACTGGTTCGGGAGTGTTGGCTGAAAGCTTATTTTAAAGAGTTGCCCCCTTACAGAGCACTTAGCCTAAGAATGAAAATAAGCCCTGAAATAACAACAAAAAGATCAATGAATAAAAGTCTCATGGGATGCAATCACAGTGATTATTCTAGGACATGATAAAGGTCTGAAAGCCAGGAATGAACCTAAGTTGCTATGCATGAAACCACCATAAAACCAGGGACATGACTTCCACAAGAATGACTCATTTCTCTTGGCATTCCATTCATCATTCTCTTGTTCCAGTACTTGCTTAGGGACAAGCAAGCTTTAAGTTTGGTGTTGTGATGCCAAGGCATTTTGGCCAGTTTCACTGGCCTTTTCTTTACTGTTTTTAGGGTAGTTTCATGCATTTCCTTAGGAAATAAGCTAGTTTTGGGTAGATATTCACTTACATCTTGATTCAAGCATACATTGTGCACTTTAAATGATTTCATGAGGATTTTGCATGAATTTAAGGACAAATTGGATGTTGCATTTCCCATGACTTGGACTAGAACTTTGATGCACTTTATTGCTTGATTTCAGGACAAAGGAAGCAAAAGAAGAACCACATTAGTGGCTACGTTAGTTACACTAACATTAACACTAACGTGGAATGGGAGTAACTTGCAAAGTTAATGAGAAAAGTAATTGCCAATAACACTCTCGAAGCCATCATTGCCCACGTTAAGAGTCACGTTAACTAAGTTAACGTGAACTCTAACGTGGAAGAAAGGAAATGGAGCCAACGTTAGTGACACTTAACATTATCACTAACGTTGGACCAAGCTCATAAGTGGCCACGTTAGTTGCCACGTTAACTTAGTTAACGTGGTCTCTAACGTTAAGAAGTAAAGGGGAAGCCAACGTTAGTGACATTCAACTTTGTCACTAACGTTGGCCAAGTCACAATAAGCCACGTTAACTTCCACGTTAACCTAGTTAACGTGAAAGCTAACGTGAGGAGACAAAGTGGTCGACAACGTTAGTGATACCAAACATTGTCACTAACATTGGAAGGAACCCACACAAGCCCCAATAAGCCACGTTAACTCCCACGTTAACTTAGTTAACGTGGAAGTTAACGTGAAGAAGGGAGGTGATCGCCAACATTAGTGACACCCAACATTGTCACTAACGTTGGAATTAACCCATGTAACATCCCTTCCAGCAAAATACCTTGCTTAAGTCAGGGTATTTCTACTAGAAAGAACGTTACGTGACCTTTTCTAATATTAACTACTTAATTACTAAGCCTTTGTATCGATTTCGTGTTTCAGTTTTAAGAAAATGCCAGAAAATTTTGTTTTTATTCATTAATGACATGTATCAAGGATAAACATTGAAAATAATAATAACAATCACATAAGTATAATTAATAGTAATTCTTATACATAAGAAGTCATATAAACCCAAATACAACACCTACCCCTCTGTTAAAATAAAACCTCAAAGGACAAGAGCGAAGGGATTCTACGAAAGCAGTTAAAACCATAAAGAAAACCTACTAATCGCTCGCAGCTTCAAATTGCGTCTTCAAACCTGTGTCACTGAAAGGGTGGAAAATTTCGGGGTGAAAACCAAACCACATGTTCTCAGTAGAGGTCGAGAATGCCATGAAAGTAAAGAATAAAGCGCAAATAGTTAATTTCATTTAGAGACATTGAAAAGAAAACTACTTTCATTCGCAGTATTCATCGCTCACCTTATATAAACTTCTTCTGAAAACCAATGGCTCAACTTTCAAAAATCTAAAACCTTCTTTAGAAGCATCAATTAATTATCCAAAATCCTAAACCCATATTTTACTTTATATGTGCCTTAAAAGTTTTCCTAGACTGTATGAATGACTAATTTGTTCCAAGCATAGGTTCATTAAGTCTATACTGAACCAGCTTAATCTTTCATACTTTACTAAACCCCAAACACAAACCAATCACGGCCTTAGGCTCAAGCAATTCAATCAACACCCAATTCACTACAACCCAGCCAATCAAATACAAACACAAGTAAAGAGATTCAAGCACAATCAAGAGCAATTACATCAAGTATAGCAATTAGCAGTTAAACAGAATTATCCACATAGGCAAACCAATTACAATATACACACCCAAACAATGTCACATAGATGCATATAATGAATGTCTAGTCCTAGTACAGGCCATGAGCTCATGTGTCGGTTGGCTGCCCGCAATCCCGACATTTATCCGGTCACGAGTAGTCCCGATTTTCCCAGATACGATTTTTCGTTCCTAAATAAATGCGCATATAATAATAGCCGCTCATTTGAGACAGCCTCTGCTTACTGCAGGAAACTATATATATATACTCTGCTCTGCTCTGGGGAAGCGGAAAATGGCTGTAGGTAACTTAGTTTCCCTACAGAAGCTCTGTGTTGCATTAAGCAACTAATATATATATATAAATATAGCTATGGGTTGCATCAAGCAACTAATATATATAAATATACAAATATCTCTTTACTCTGCTCTGGTTTCTCTTTTCTCTACATCTCTTTACTCTACTCTAGTTGTTCTGTTCTCTGTATCTCTTTACTTTTCTCTGAATACTCTTTCATCTGTATCTATATTACTCTTTTTCTCTTTATCTCTTTACTCTTTTGTAATTGTAAATATGCAAGCGGGACAAAACCCATGTCGTTGCTAGCACCTTTATAAACCAAATATATTTTCTCAAAAGAATCAGTAAAGTTATTATCGTTAAAAAAGTCTCAAGTATTCGTTTTGATTAAGCCCTTTTACTTTTATAAAAATTTGGACATAATCTCCTTTAAAAATAGGACTTAGCCACCCTTACGGGTTCCTTCTTTCTCAAAATTTCATCAGCCTCTTTCAGCAGTTGCCACAGCAATATATATTCTCAAAAATATTTGATAATAGTATAGAAAATCTATTTCTTAAATTCCATATCCAAAATAATTGTCAACACAACCTGGCAGCCTGATTTCCATTTTGTTTTTAAAATATCAAATGAATTCGGAATCACGCAAACTTTATATCCATGCGACCGTCTCGGATTAAGCTTTCTATTAAACTAAAAATCATAATTTTTCGCTGACTCTAGTATCGGAAATATAAGCAAAACCGTGACTGCTCTGCAGTATTTTAAAACCAGAAGACAGCAGCAGCATACAACATTTGAAATTTCATATAAAATCCAAATTAAATCCAACTACCTTCAAAATTAATGTGGTTAAATATAACTCATCCAAATTTCTTTCTCAATTGGTTACAGGGTCATACCATGTTTAATGAAGGAGTTACGTAGCTTGGAAGTTAGATAATTTTCTGCAGAATTCTGTTTTACAAATCATTGAACACAACCTCTTCCAAGTCTCATAACTCACTTATTAAAACATGAAAAACCATGAAATTTGAATCATATATACTATACATACTCAACTTTCACCTCCAATTAGTTGCATCTCAATATCATTCCAGAATTAAAAATTATAAAGCCTCAAAGTTACTGACTTAGAAAACAAAGCCTAACTTTTACTAAATAAAACATCTTTCTTTGAAAATCCAAATCTTTAAAACCACAACTCTAACAATTCTAAATTTTTATGAAATTAAAGTAATAAGACCAAAGTTTCATTTAAAATTGGTTCCATTTCAAAATTCCAACTGCAGAATTTCCAATAGAGGAATCAAGTTGCTGCTGTGATAAACGTTCTGCAGAAAAACCAGATTTGACATCCCCAATTCAAAAATTCACCATAATTCATAAACTTAATAAAAAAGTCTCAAATTTACCAGTTCAACTCCCTATATTCTCAATCTTAATCCAGATTTAGTCCCACGCAAATCCGATCATCATAGAATTATAGATTTTCAAGTTTTCTAATTTCATTTAAAATAGTGCAGAAAATCAGATTCACGATTTAACTTTGAAAAATCATAACTAATGTTCCAGTTAATATGAAACCTTCGAAATTAAATCTCAATAATCACACTTAATATAATTTAGTTAACATTTAAATTCTCATCATTTCAGTCACTATAGAGCCACTGATTCACTTTCAAAGTTACCGTTTAATTTCAAGAGAACCTGATTTTCAGTAAACCATTTTGTATTCAAAATCCAACCCTTCAATACCCTTCAAAACCAATTCCAAATCAACCACCAACCAAGCTCATTAACATTACAATATACCAAATAATAGCTCAACAGCAACAAATCCAACATAACCCATTAAAATTCAGTAATTCTCAATAATAAGTCATCAAACTATTCCCAATCTACATAATCAATCAATATCACCAATAAACAATTCCAAATCACAATCTCAACCATTCCAATCACAAATTCAGCCACAATTCAATATTCACATAATCAATCAATTACTCACATCTATTAAATCTATTTGCAGTTATTCAATAAACCTTGTAGGCATTCTTAAATTGAAATCGTTTTAAACCCCCTACCTCGATGTCGCAATTGCAGAATTTGAACACAACTGCCCCCGTTTCGTTTCTAATTTACAGCAGTGACAACAATCCTAATGCAATCAAGGACACCACTGGAACAGCAACAGCTTTAATTTCGCGGCAATCATGATGGTTGCAGCAGGACAAGAATTTGAATCTAATGTAGTCAAGGGCATAAACAGCCCTGGGAATTGACGACAAAGTAAAAACTAAAATTGAATTAAAACAAGAATATAACAACTATACCAGTGCCAAAACAGAGCGTGCAAATGGACAAGTCCCAAAGAAAAGATTAGACCAGTACCAAGGTAATAGAATCAGAACCAGCAACAGCCCGGCGTTGGCTTCTGGCAGCGGCAACACCCTCGCCAGTGGCTCCAATTGGGACAAACTCCAGGAAACATCATATAACCAAGGACATCAGAGGTAGATACAGGGTATTTACAGAGCAATAAAGGTTCAGAGATGGTGGTTCTCATGGCTAGGGTTTAACTGACTCACCATTAATCATGGCGGCAACCAGAAATTCCGGCAGCGGCAGCGGCAGAGGAATGGTCCCTCCTCGGTGCGTCACTCTCTCACACACGTCTCGTCCTCTTCCTCTGTGACAGCATCAACGAAACCTCTTCTCCCATGTTCGTTTTCCCCGCTGCGGTGGTAGCGGCTTCCACTAACAGCAGCGCCGGCGATGGAACTTCCCTCCAACACGCGGTGCTTCTCTACTTCGATCACCCTCTCCTCTATGACGGCTAGGGTTTGGTGGTGTGGCGGTCAGACAGCGGCGACGGTGGCTGTGTTCATCACCGGCAACGCCTCTTCCTTCCCTTCCCCTCACCTCTCCTTCTCATCCTCTGGCTCACTTTGGTTCGGACTCTCCCTCTCCGTCACTCCCACTCTAATTTTTGCCTTCCCCTTTTATTTTGCTATCAACATATATATGATATACGTTCTTTTGAAGATAAATTGTGAGAGTGAATAAATGTGGGGTTATAAGGAGGAGATGAGTATACCAGTGCGTGTGTGAGTTTAGTTGGTTAGGGCGTACACGTATTAGATACTAACAGTACGTATAAAATAAGAAATATAAGACTAGGAAAAATATATACGAGTAATTTAACAATTTTATAAAACATTTATGATAGGATAACAATTTAGAATTTAAATATAATGCTATAAAGATTACTTTTAAAACGCATAAGATTTTATCTATCAATCTATTAACGAGCTCAAATAATTATTTTTAATCTAAATCATGAAGTAAATATACTAATTACATTTTTATAAAATGTAGTTTAAACTCAAAACTAATTATTCAAATTAAATAATATAACTTTTTATTATTTTTCTATCACCGAAACTTTAATTTCAATTTACAAAATATCTAATTATAATAAAATTACTTAAACTTAAAGTATTTATAAAAATCCATTTAATCATTCCTAATAAATTAATCTCTAGGAGCTAAAACTAATAAAATAAACCATAATTTATCCATAATAGAAATTATTTAAATTAAATTATACAATTTTCAAAATATATAAAATAACCAACTATAAAAATTTACACAAGAATATTAATTGAATTAACTCCTAATATTAGTAAACTAATTTAATTACTCTCAATTGATTAATTTATAAAATAAGATATCAAATCAATAAAATAAATCGTAACCTTTTCAGAATAAAAGTTACATAAATTAAATTATACAATTCTTTCTTATTTTTCAATTACTAAAATTATACAAAATATTCTATTATAATAAGATTACTTAAAAATATTAATTGATTTCAAAATAAAACTATCTCTGAATCTATTTAATTATTTCTAACAAAATAATTTCTAAAATTATAATGTTTAAACTTAACAAGATAAAATCACAATTTATTTATATTTAGATTTTCAAAAATGCAGGATGTTACATTCTATCCAACTTACAAAAATTTTCGCCCTCGAAAATTGATATAAGATGGAGAAAAAATTCATATTCACATCCCCTTTCAAATATTTTAAAGATACCAAGAAAATTATATCACAAACATAGAAGAAAATATATTAGGTGATGCAAAAGTTAATAAAAATAACTTGACACAAACCAAATTTCAAAATTTAAAATTAAATAGGCACAATGTTCGTTCAAAACTCTTAACAAAGCATGATCACTTCCTCTCCTCGCCTCAAAATTAAACTCCTTATAACTTCGCATACTGACCAGATTCACTTTCCACATGCACAAATCGCGTCCCTAAGAACTAGCGCGTATAAGGAATACGAAACATGAGAAGAGAAAGATAAACGGCACAAAAGATTTATGCGAGAAATTAGAAGAATACTCAAGTTTGCAATTGCACAAGATGGTATTTCGCAAGGTTCTGAAGGAATACATGAGATTACCAAACAAGAAGAATATATATAAGCAACGAAATGTAGCATAAAGGGAGTTAATTCGAAGCTTAGGAAGGAATTTTGAATCAAACAATTTCAATATAAGCATCATTAGGGAAAATAGTACAATGATTTTGAACAACTTCAATTTGAAATAGAGGGAATTAGTTTATTTTTTTTTTTAAAAGAAAATATTTAAATCCAACATTTTTCAAAAGTACTAAATTATGTATAAACAATATGTTATACCGATTTAATTTCAAACCAAAACAAATCAGGGGAGGTTTGTAAATTAAAGCTTGTTTGGCGCTAAGGACAAAATATTTTCTTTAAAAATCTTGGAGGATACTTAAGTACATAATTAGGTAAGAATAGCCATAAAATTATGAAAAAGTTGGAAGAAAATCAGCTTCTATTCAAAGAATAAATTCAAAAATAAAATTTTCTATAAATCAATAAAAGATAAGTGGTATATCACAGATAAACAAGATTAAACTACATAAAGAAGCTTCAGAGTTTATGTAAGAAAGTCTAGGCTGAATTAAAAACAATCCCATCAAAATTTAAGTAAGGGTTGTGGATATAGTCAAGTAAGAAAAGATTTAAATTGAAATTTTTCTCGAAGAGAATCTGAATCAAGTACTCAAGAAGGAAATTACAAGAAATGGTATGTTGCACCGAGATAAATCAGAGTTCAGAGCAAGGAGCATAGAGTTCGCAAGGTAAGGATAAATGTTCCAAAAGATTCAAACAACAACCAGATACAGAGGCAAGCAAGGACGTGCACGAATGATAATACAAGGTTAGTCAGAAAGAGATCAAAAATTAGAAATTCCATTACAATTAGTAGAGAAAGAGATAACGCTAAGCACGAATAAAGAGCATACGTCGAAACGGAACTAGTCTCTAGAACTTAGTTTCTAACGTTTCCCCAAAACCTCGTAATTCGCGTTAACCTATCACTTCTATTTCGTCTAAGATAACCTATTAGTGTTCCCATATACATAAATCATTAGTATTAAGTTGGCCAAACTTGATACCATGAGGTATGCAATGGTAAACTAATAGCGTTAATCATCAGACAGTCATGCATATCAAACAAAAACTCTCGTCACCAAGACAAGTCTTAAGGCATGATAGACACTCAGAGTATGCAATGAAGCATAGTCAGTCCATTCCCAAGGCTCTACAGGAAAGACTGCTCTGATACCATATTGTAACATCCTTTCCAGCAAAATACCTTGCTTAAGTCAGGGTATTTCTACTAGAAAGAACGTTACGTGACCTTTTCTAATATTAACTACTTAATTACTGAGCCTTTGTATCGATTTCGTGTTTCAGTTTTAAGAAAATGCCAGAAAATTTTTTTATTCATTAATGACATGTATCAAGGATAAACATTGCAAATAATAATAACAATCACATAAGTATTATTAATAGTAATTCTTATACATAAGAAGTCATATAAACCCAAATACAACACCTACCCCTCTGTTAAAATAAAACCTCAAAGGACAAGAGCGAGGGGATTCTATGAAAGCAATTAAAACCATAAAGAAAACCTATTAATCGCTCGCAGCTTCAAATTGCATCTTCAAACCTGTGTCACTGAAAGGGTGGAAAATTTCGGGGTGAGAACCAAACCACATGTTCTCAGTAGAGGTCGAGAATACCGTGAAAGTAAAGAATAAAGCGCAAATAGTTAATTTCATTTAGAGACATTGAAAAGAAAACTACTTTCATTCGCAGTATTCATCGCTCACCTTATATAAACTTCTTCTGAAAACCAATGGCTCAACTTTCAAAAATCTAAAACCTTCTTTAGAAGCCTAAAATAATTATCCAAAATCCTAAACCCATATTTTACTTTATATGTGCCTTAAAAGTTTTCCTAGACTGTATGAATGACTAATTTGTTACAAGCATAGGTTTATTAAGTCTATACTGAACCAGCTTAAACTTTCATACTTTACGAAACCTCAACCACAAACCAATCACGGCCTTAGGCTCAAGCAACTCAATCAACACCCAATTCACTACAACCCAGCCAATCAGATACAAACACAAGTAAAGAGATTCAAGCACAATCAAGAGCAATTACATCAAGTATAGCAATTAGCAGTTAAACAGAATTATTCACATAAGCAAACCAATTACAATATACACACCCAAACAATGTCACATAGATGCATATGATGAATGTCTAGTCCTAGTACCGGCCATGAGCTCATGTGTCGGTTGGCTGCCCGCAATCCCGACATTTATCCGGTCACGAGTAGTCCCGATTTTCCCAGATACGATTTTCCGTTCCTAAATAAATGCGCATATAATAATAGCCGCTCATTTGAGACAGCCTCTGCTTACTGCAGGAAAATATATATATACTCTGCTCTGCTCTGGGGAAGTGGAAAATGGCTGTAGGTAACTTAGTTTCCCTACAGAAGCTCTGTGTTGCATTAAGCAACTAATATATATATATAAATATAGCTATGGGTTGCATCAAGCAACTAATATATATAAATATACAAATATCTCTTTACTCTGCTCTGGTTTCTCTTTTCTATGCATCTCTTTACTCTACTCTAGTTGTTCTGTTCTCTGTATCTCTTTACTTTTCTCTGAATACTCTTTCATCTGTATCTATATTACTCTTTTTCTCTTTATCTCTTTACTCTTTTGTAATTGTAAATATGCAAGCGGGACAAAACCCCTGTCCTTACTAGCACCTTTATAAACCAAATATATTTTCTCAAAAGAATCAGTAAAGTTATTATCGTTAAACAAGTCTCAAGTATTTATTTTGATTAAGCCCTTTTACTTTGATAAAAATTTGGACATAATCTCCTTTAAAAATAGGACTTAGCCACCCTTACGGGTTCCTTCTTTCTCAAAATTTCATCAGCCTCTTTCAGCAGTTGCCACAGCAATATATATTCTCAAAAACATTTGATAATAGTATAGAAAATCTATTTCTTAAATTCCATATCCAAAATAATTGTCAACACAACCTGGCAGCCTAATTTCTATTTTGTTTTTAAAATATCAAATGAATTCGGAATCACGCAAACTTTATATCCATGCGACCGTCTCGGATTAAGATTTCTATTAAACTAAAAATCACAATTTTTCGCTGACTCTAACTTCGGAATATAAGCAAAACCGTGACTGCTCTGCAGTATTTTAAAACCAGAAGACAGCAGCAGCATACAAAATTTAAAATTTCATATAAAATCCAAATTAAATCAAACTACCTTCAAAATTAATGTGGTTAAACATAACTCATCCAAATTTCTTTCTCAATTGGTTCCAGGGTCATACCATTTTTAATGAAGGAGTTACGTAGCTTGGAAGTTAGATAATTTTCTGCAGAATTCTGTTTTACAAATCATTGAACACAACCTCTTCCATGTCCCATAACTCACTTATTAAAACATGAAAAACCATAAAAATTGAATCATATATACTATACATACTCAACTTTCACCTCAAATTGGTTGCATCGCAATATCATTCCAGAATTAAAAATTATAAAGCCTCAAAGTTACTGACTTAGAAAACAAAGCCTGACTTTTACTGCATAAAACATCTTTCTTTGAAAATCCAAATATTTAAAACCACAACTCTAACAATTCTAAATTTTTATGAAATTAAAGTAATAAGACAAAGTTTCATTTAAAATTGGTTCCATTTCAAAATTCCAACTGCAGAATTTCCAATAGTAGAATCAAGTTGCTGCTGTGTTAAACGTTCTGCAGAAAAACCAGATTTGACATCCCCAATTCAAAAATTCACCATAATTCATAAACTTAATGAAAAAGTCTTAAATTTACCAGTTCAACTCCCTATATTCTCAATATTAATCCAGACTTAGTCCCACGCAAATCCGATCATCATAGAATTAGTTGTAGATTTTCAAGTTTTCTAATTTCATTTAAAATAGTGCAGAAAATCAGATTCACGATTTAACTTTGAAAAATCATAACTAATGTTCCAGTTAATATGAAACCTTCAAAATTAAATCTCAACAATCACACTTAATATAATTTACTTAACATTTAAATTCTCATCATTTCAGTCACTATAGAGCCATTGATTCACTTTCAAAGTTACCGTTTAATTTCAAGAAAACCTGATTTTCAGTAAACCATTTTGTATTCAAAACCCAACCCTTTAATACCCTTCAAAACCAATTCCAAATCAACCACCAACCAAGCTCATTAACATTACAATATATCAAATAATAGCTCAACAGCAACAAATCCAACATAACCCATTAAAATTCAGTAATTCTCAACAATAAGTCATCAAACTATTCCCAATCTACATAATCAATCAATATCACCAATCAACAATTTCAAATCACAATCTCAACCATTCCAATCACAATTTCAGCCACAATTCAATATTCACATAATCAATCAATTACTCACATCTATTAAATCTATTTGCAGTTATTCAATAAACCTTGTAGGCATTCTTAAATTCAAACCGTTTTAAACCCCCTACCTTGATGTCGCAATTGCAGAATTTGAACACAACTGCCCCCGTTTCGTTTCTAATTTACAGCAGTGACAACAATCCTAATGCAATCAAGGACACCACTGGAACAGCAACAACTTTAATTTCGCGGCAATGATGATGGTTGCAGCAGGACAAGAATTTGAATCTAATGTAGTCAAGGGCATAAACAGCCCTGGGAATTGACGACAAAGTAAAAACTAAAATTGAATTAAAACAAGAATATAACAACTATACCAGTGCCAAAACAGAGCGTGCAAATGGACAAGTCCCAAAGAAAAGATTAGACCAGTACCAAGGTAATAGAATCAGAACCAGCAACAGCCCGGCGTTGGCTTCCGGCAGCGGCAACACCTTCGCCAGTGGGTCCAATTGGGACAAACTCCAGCAAACATCATATAACTAAGGACATCAGAGGCAGATACAGGGTATTTACAGAGCAATAAAGGTTCAGAGATGGTGGTTCTCATGGCTAGGGTTTAACTGACTCACCATTAATCATGGCGGCAACCAGAAATTCCGGCAGCGGCAGCGGCAGAGGAATGGTCCCTCCTCGGTGCGTCACTCTCTCACACACGTCTCGTCCTCTTCCTCTGTCACAGCATCAACGAAACCTCTTCTCCCATGTTCGTTTTCCCCGCTGCGGTGGTAGCGGCTTCCACTAACAGCAGCGCCGGCGATGGAACTTCCCTCCTTCACGCGGTGCTTCTCTACTTCGATCACCCTCTCCTCTATGACGGCTAGGGTTTGGTGGTGTGGCGGTCAGACAGCGGCGACGGTGGCTGTGTTCATCACCGGCAACGCCTCTTCCTTCCCTTCCCCTCTCCTCTCCTTCTCATCCTCTGGCTCCCTTTGGTTCGGACTCTCCCTCTCTGTCTCTCCCACTCTAATTTTTGCTTTCCTCTTTTATTTTGCTATCAACATATATATGATATACGTTCTTTTGAAGATAAATTGTGAGAGTGGATAAACGTGGGGTTATAAGGAGGAGATAAGTATACCGGTGCGTGTGTGCGTTTAATTGGTTAGGGAGTACACGTATTAGATACTAACAGTACGTATAAAATAAGAAATATAAGACTAGGAAAAATATATACGAGTAATTTAACAATTTTACAAAACATTTATGATAGGATAACAATTTAGAATTTAAATATAATGCTATAAAGATTACTTTTAAAATGCATAAGATTTTATCTATCAATCTATTAACGAGCTCAAATAATTATTTTTAATCTAAATCATAAAGTAAATATAATAATTACATTTTTATAAAATGTAGTTTAAACTCAAAACTAATTATTCAAATTAAATAATATAACTTTTTATTATTTTTCTATCACTGAAACTTTAATTTCAATTTACAAAATATCTAATTATAATAAAATTACTTAAACTTAAAGTATTTATAAAAATCTATTTAATCATTCCTAATAAATTAATCTCTAGGAGCTCAAACTAATAAAATAAACCATAATTTATCCATAATAAAAATTATTTAAATTAAATTATACAATTTTCAAAATATATAAAATAACCAACTATAAAAATTTACACAAGAATATTAATTGAATTAACTCCAAATATTAGTAAACTAATTTAATTACTCTCAATTGATTAATTTATAAAATAAGATATCAAATCAATAAAATAAATCGTAACCTTTTCAGAATAAAAGTCACTTAAATTAAATTATACAATTCTTTCTTATTTTTCAATTACTAAAATTATACAAAATATTCTATTATAATAAGATTACTTAAAAATATTAATTGATTTCAAAATAAAACTATCTCCGAATCTATTTAATTATTTCTAACAAAATAATTTCTAAAATTAAAAAGTTTAAACTTAATAAGATAAAATCACAATTTATTTATATTTAGATTTTCAAAAATGCGGGATGTTACAGCCTACATAAGCCACTATGAGCCACGTTAACTCCCACGTTAACTTAGTTAACGTGGAAGCTAACGTGGATAAGGGAATGATGAGCCAACGTTAGTGACACTCAACTTTTTCACTAACGTTGGAGATGGCTAGTGGTGCACAAATTGTGAATCACACTTTTCACAACCCGTACCACTAACCAGCAAGTGCACTGGGTCGTCCAAGTAATACCTTACGTGAGTAAGGGTCGAATCCCACAGAGATTGTTGGTTTGAAGCAATCTATGGTTATCTTGCAATTCTTAGTCAGGAAGTCAATTTTATTTATCAGTTGAATTTTGAATAAACAAGAGAGTATGGATTAAAGGTTACTTGTTATGCAGTAATGGAGAATATGTTGGAGTTTTGGAGATGCTTTGTCTTCTGAATCTCTGCTTTCCTCTGTCTTTTGATTCACGCATGCATGTCCTCCTATGGCAAGCTATGTGTAGGTGGATCACCGTTGTCAATGGCTACCATCCATCCTTCCAGTGAAAAGGGTCCAGGTGCGCTGTCACCGCACGGCTAATCATCTGCAGGTTCTCAGTCATACCGGAATAGGATTTACTATCCTTTTGCGTCTGTCACTACGCCCAGCACTCGCGAGTTTGAAGCTCATCACAGTCATCCAATCCCAGAATCCTACTCGGAATACCACAGACAAGGTTTAGACCTTCCGGATTCTCATGAATACCGCCATCAATCTAGCTTATACCACGGAGATTCTGATTAAGGAATCTAAGAGATATTCATTCAATCTGATGTAGAACGGAGGTGATTGTCAAACACACGTTCATGGATTGAGGAAGGTGATGAGTGTCACTGATCATCACCTTCTCCATAGTTAGGCGCTGATGAGCGGATATTTTATACGCTTTTTGGGGATAATTTCATATAGTTTTGAGTATGTTTTAGTTAGTTTTTAGTCTATTTCTAGCAGTTTTTAGGAAAAATTCATATTTCTGGACTTTACTATGAGTTGTGTGTTTTTCTGTAATTTCAGGTATTTTTCTGGCTGAAATTGAAGGAGCTGAGCAAAAATCTGATTCAGGCTGAAAAAGGACTGCTGATGCTGTTGGATTCTGACCTCCCTGCACTCAAAGTGGATTTTCTGGAGCTACAGAACTCGAAATGGCGTGCTTCCAATTGCGTTGGAAAGTAGACATCCAGGGCTTTCCAGAAATATATAATAGTCCATACTTTGCACAAGAATAGACGACGTAAACTGGCGTTCAACGCCAGTCCTCTGCCCAATTCTGGCGTCCAGCGCCAGAAAAGGATCAAAAACTGGTGTTGAACGCCCAAACTGGCACAAAAACTGGCGTTCAACTCCACAAATGGCCTCTGCACGTGGATTGCTTAAAGTCTCAGCCCCAGCACACACCAAGTGGGCCCCAGCACACCAAGTGGGCCCCAGAAGTGGATCTCTGCATCATCCATCATAGTCCACTCATATTTTGTAACCCTAGGCTACTAGTTTAGTATTTAAACAACTTTTAGAGACTTATTTTGTATCTCATGATATTTCAGATCTAAACTTTGTATTCTCTGACGGCATGAGTCTCTAAACCCCATTGTTGGGGGTGAGGAGCTCTGCTGTGTCTCGATGAATTAATGCAAGTATTTCTGTTTTCCATTCAATTACGCTTGTTCCTATCTAAGATGTTCATTCGCGCTTAACTGTGATGAAGGTGATGATCTGTGACATTCATCACCTTCCTCAACCCATGAACGTGTGCCTGACAACCACCTCCGTTCTATATCCGATTGAATGAGTGTCTCTTAGATTCCTTAATCAGAATCTCCGTGGTATAAGCTAGAACTGATGGCGGCATTCATGAGAATCCGGAAAGTCTAAACCTTGTCTGTGGTATTCCGAGTAGGATTCAAGGATTGAATGACTGTGACGAGCTTCAAACTCCTGAAGGCTGGGCATTAGTGACAGACGCAAAAGGATAGTAAATCCTATTCCAACCAGATCGAGAACCAACCGGTGATTAGCCGTGCTGTGACAGAGCGCGTGAGCGTAGTTTTCACTGGAAGGATGGAAGGTAGCCATTGACAACGGTGATCCACCAACACACAGCTTGCCATAGGACGACGTGCGTGCGTGAATCAGAAGACAGAGGAAAGCAGAGATTCAGAGGACAAAGCATCTCCAAAACTCCAACATATTCTCCATTACTGCACAACAAGTAACTTTTAATTTATGCTCTACTGGTTATTCACAATTCAACTGATAAACATAATTGACTTCCTGACTAAGATTTACAAAATAACCATAGATTGCTTCAAACCAACAATCTCCGTGGGATTCGACCCTTACTCACGTAAGGTATTACTTGGACGACCCAGTGCACTTGCTGGTTAGTGGTACGCGTTGTGAAAAGTGTGATTCACAATTCATGCACCAAGTTTTTGGCGCCGTTGCCGGGGATTGTTCGTGTTTGAACAACTGACGGATTATTTTGTTGCTTATATTAGGAAAAATCTTTCTTTTTTGGTTTAGAATCTTTTATTATTTATCCCTTGTTAAAATACTTTAAACTTATAGCTCAGTTATTTAGAACGTGGTGTTTATGTTCATGATAATTGGCTATCATATTTTTTAAAAAAAAAAAAAAACCTTTTTCAAAAATAATTTTTCTATTAAATCCTGTGCCAAACTTTAAGTTTGGTGTTTTCAAAAATAATCTTTCTTAAAATTTCATCCTAAGGTCCCATAACTCATTTGGCTAGAGCATTAATTTGATTGGGTTAGACTCTTTTATACTCTTTTCAAAACCTTCTTTTTCAAAAATATTTTTTTCTCTTAAATCTTGTGCCAAATGTTAAGTTTGGTGTTTTCTTGTTGATTCCCCTTTGATTTTCGAAAATTTTGGTTTGGTTTTCTAAAAATTTTAAGTTTGGTGTTCTTCCTTCATGTTCTTGTGTTCTTGTGAGTCTTCAAAGTGTTCTTGAGTTTTCCTTGTGTCTTGATCTTAAAATTTTTAAGTTTGGTGTTCCTTGGTGTTCTCCCTCCAAAATTTTCAAAAATAAGGAGCATTAGATCTAAAAATTTTAAATCTTGTACTATCTTATTGTTTTTCTCTCTCCTCACTAAATTCAAAAATATCTTTTCAAAATATCTTTTCTAACTTCCTATCTTTTCAAAATTAATTTCAACTAACTAACCAACTTTTTGTTTGTTTCTTAACTTTTTCAAAACTACCTAACTAACTCTCTCTCTCTCAAAATTTTTGAAAATATCTCCCCTCTTTTTCAAAAATTTTTTTTTTAACTAATTATTTTTAATTTTTTTTACGAAAAAAAAAATTTTAAAATTCAAATTCTTTTTAGTTATTTTATTTTATTTAAGTATTTACTTCTTATAAAATAAAATAAATAAAAAGATAAATCAGTCTAAGTTATATCCATATATCCATCATGGACATAAGTGGAGATGGACAGTCCAGGAGGACTTTGGGGTCATACTCTAACCCCTCTACTGCTTCATATGGGAGTAGCATATGCATACCCTCCATTGGAGTTAGTAGCTTTGAGTTGAATCCTCAGCTCATTATCATGGTGCAGCAAAGTTGCCAGTATTCCGGTCTTCCACAGGAAGAACCTACAGAGTTTCTGGCACAATTTTTACAAATTGCTGACACAGTACATGATAAGGAAATAGATCAGGATGTCTACAGACTATTACTATTTCCATTTGCTGTAAAAGATCAAGCCAAGAGGTGGTTAAATAACCAACCAAAGGCCAGCATAAGAACATGGAAACAGCTGACAGAAAAATTCCTGAATCAATATTTCCCTCCAAAAAGGATGACACAGCTAAGGCTGGACATCCAAGGCTTTAAACAAGGAGATAATGAATCTCTTTATGATGCCTGGGAGAGATACAGAGAGATGCTACGAAAATGCCCCTCTGAAATGTTTTCAGAGTGGGTTCAGTTAGACATCTTCTACTATGGGCTTGCAGAAGGAGCTCAGATGTCTTTAGATTACTCAGCTGGTGGATCTATCCATATGAGAAAGACCATCGAAGAGGCTCAAGAGCTCATTGATACAGTTGCCAGGAATCAGCATCTGTATCTAAGCAGCAACCCTTCCATGAATGAAGAGGTTAAAACAGTAACTGCTGAATTCAGTACTGTAAAACAAGCTGCTGAATTCAATCAGCAATTAGATTCTCTAACAAAGCAGCTAGCTGAATTCAAAGACAGGTTACAGGAGACAAGGATAGATAATATACATATGGAAGAACAGTTTAAGCAAATAGCAGAAGAATGCCAAGCAGTTCAATTAAGAAGTGGGAAAACATTAAATACCCCACCTCAAGGCATCAAAAATTCAAGAAATAAGCAACCCACCAAAGATTCCCCTGAGGACAGTAAGAGCCCAGGGAAAAATAATTCTGGCACTAAAACGCCAGAAAATGGGTGGAAGGCTGGCGCTGAACGCCCAAACCATGCCCAAAACTGGCGTTCAGCGCCAGAAACAAGGCAGGATTGGCGTTCAACGCCAGAAATGGGCAAGAATCTGGCGTTGAACGCCCAACAGGGGCACATTTCTGGCGTTCAGGCGCCAGGAACAGACAGTGAGTTGGCGTCTAACGTCACTCCAGCTTCTAACTCTGGTACGCAATTGCCAGTGAGGGATCAGACACACATAAGTGCTGATCACAACCCCTCTAAAAAGGCTTCTTTAACCACTAAGGTTGAGGAATATAATGCCAAGATACCTTATCCTCAAAAACTCCGGAAAGAGGAGCAGGATAAGCAATTTGCTCGCTTTGCAGATTATCTAAGGACTCTTGAAATAAAGATTCCATTTGCAGAGGCACTTGAGCAAATACCTTCTTATGCCAAGTTCATGAAAGAGATCTTGAGTCATAAAAAGGAGTGGAGAGAAACAGAAAGAGTTCTCCTCACTGAAGAATGCAGTGCAGTCATTCTGAAAAGCTTTCCTGAAAAGCTTAAAGACCCTGGGAGTTTTCTGATACCATGCATATTAGAAGGTGATTGCACCAAGACAGCTTTATGCGATCTTGGGACAAGCATCAACCTAATACCTGCATCCACTATCAGGAAGCTTGGCTTAACTGAAGAAGTTAAACCAACCCGGATATGTCTCCAACTTGCTGATGGTTCCACTAAATACCCATCAGGCGTGATTGAGGACATGATTGTCAGAGTTGGGCCATTCGCCTTTCCCACTGACTTTGTTGTGCTCGAAATGGAGGAGCACAAGAGTGCTACTCTCATTCTAGGAAGACCCTTCCTAGCAACTGGACGATCCCTCATTGACGTCCAGCAGGAGGAAATAACCCTGAGAGTCAACGATGACGAGTTCAAGTTGAACGCTGTCAAAGCCATGCAGCATCCAGACACATCAACAGACTGCATGAAAGTTGACCTTATTGACTCTTTGGTAGAAGAGATCAACATGGCTGAGAGTCTCGAATCAGAGTTGGAAAACATCTTTAATGATGTTCAGCCTGATTTGGAGGATTCAGGGGACATGAAAGAGCCTCTGAACTTTCTTCTGAAAGAGGAAAAACCTCCTAAACCAGAGCTCAAGCCACTGCCACCATCCGTGAAATATGCATTTCTAGGAGAAGGTGACACTTTTCCAGTGATCATAAGCTCTGCTTTAAATTCACAGGAAGAGGAAGCACTTATTCAAGTGCTAAGGACACACAAGACAGCTCTTGGGTGGTCCATAGGTGACCTTAAGGGCATAAGCCCAGCTAGATGCATGCACAAAATCCTATTGGAGGATAATGCCAAACCAGTGGTTCAACCACAGAGGCGGCTAAATCCAGCCATGAAAGAAGTGGTGCAGAAAGAGGTCACCAAATTACTAGAGGCTGGGATTATTTATCCCATTTCTGATAGCCCCTGGGTGAGCCCTGTTCAAGTCGTCCCAAAAAAGGGAGGCATGACAGTGATTCATAATGAAAAAAATGAACTGGTTCCTACAAGAACAGTTACAGGGTGGCGCATGTGTATTGACTACAGAAGGCTCAATACAGCCACCAGAAAGGATCATTTTCCTTTACCATTCATAGACCAGATGCTAGAGAGACTAGCAGGTCATGATTATTACTGCTTTTTGGATGGCTACTCAGGCTATAACCAGATTGCAGTAGATCCCCAGGATCAAGAGAAAACAGCATTCACATGTCCATCCGGAGTGTTTGCTTATAGAAGGATGCCCTTTGGGCTATACAATGCACCTGCAACCTTCCAGAGATGCATGCTCTCTATTTTCTCTGATATGGTGGAAAA
Source organism: Arachis ipaensis (assembly GCF_059453495.1). Taxonomy (NCBI): domain Eukaryota; kingdom Viridiplantae; phylum Streptophyta; class Magnoliopsida; order Fabales; family Fabaceae; genus Arachis; species Arachis ipaensis. The sequence goes on from NC_142435.1 coordinate 91,090,903, forward strand.
ATTTCTGGAAGTCTTCATGGATGACTTCTCAGTATATGGAGACTCATTCAGCTCCTGTCTTGATCACCTGAAACTTGTTTTGAAAAGATGCCAAGAAACTAACCTAGTTTTAAACTGGGAAAAGTGTCACTTCATGGTGACTGAAGGAATTGTTCTTGGGCACAAGATCTCAAACAAGGGAATAGAGGTGGATCAAGCAAAAATAGAGGTAATTGAAAAATTACCATCACCTGCCAATGTTAAGGCAATCAGAAGCTTTCTGGGGCATGCAGGATTCTATAGGAGGTTTATAAAGGATTTTTCAAAAATCGCAAAACCTCTAAGCAATCTGCTAGCTGCTGACACGCCATTTGTGTTTGACACAGCATGCCTGCAGGCGTTTGAAACGCTGAAAGCTAAGCTGGTCACAGCACCAGTCATCTCTGCACCAGACTGGACATTGCCATTTGAGTTAATGTGTGATGCCAGTGATCATGCCATTGGTGCAGTACTGGGACAGAGGCATGACAAGCTTCTGCATGTCATTTATTATGCCAGTCGCGTTTTAAATGATGCCCAGAAAAATTACACAACCACAGAAAAGGAATTACTTGCAGTGGTTTACGCCATTGACAAGTTCAGATCCTACTTAGTAGGATCAAAGGTGATTGTGTACACTGACCATGCTGCTCTTAAGTATCTACTCACAAAGCAGGATTCAAAACCCAGGCTCATCAGATGGGTATTGCTTCTGCAAGAGTTTGATATAGAAATAAGAGACAGAAAAGGGACAGAGAACCAAGTAGCTGATCATCTGTCCCGGATAGAGCCAGTGGAAGGGACGTCCCTCCCCTTCCTTGAGATCTCTGAGACATTCCCTGATGAGCATCTATTTGCCATTCAGGAAGCACCATGTTTTGCCGATATTGCAAACTATAAAGCTGCAAGGTTCATACCCAAGGAGTACAATAGAATACAAAAAAAGAAACTAATTACTGATGCAAAGTACTACTTGTGGGATGAGCCCTATCTCTTTAAGAGATGTGCAGACGGAATTATCCGTAGGTGTGTTCCCAGAGAGGAAGCACAGAGAATCTTATGGCATTGCCATGGATCTCAATATGGAGGTCATTTCGGAGGTGAGCGAACAGCCACCAAGGTCCTCCAATGTGGCTTCTATTGGCCCACACTCTATAAAGATTCCCGAGAGTTTGTACGTAATTGTGACAGTTGCCAAAGAGCTGGTAATCTGCCCCATGGTTACGCCATGCCTCAACAAGGAATCTTGGAAATAGAGTTGTTTGATGTATGGGGAATTGACTTCATGGGACCTTTCCCACCATCATACTCAAACACTTATATTCTGGTGGCAGTTGACTATGTATCAAAATGGGTTGAAGCTATTGCCACACCCACCAATGATACTAAAATAGTGCTGAAGTTCCTCCAGAAACATATCTTTAGCAGGTTTGGTATCCCTAGAGTGCTAATCAGTGATGGGGGCACTTACTTCTGCAATAAACAGCTTTACTCTGCCATGGTTCGGTATGGAATTCGCCACAAAGTGGCCACACCATATCATCCACAAACCAATGGGCAGGCTGAAGTCTCTAACAGAGAATTAAAGAGAATCCTGGAACGGACAGTAAATACCCGTAGAAAGGATTGGGCAAGGAGCTTGGATGATGCTCTGTGGGCTTACAGAACAGCATTCAAGACCCCTATAGGGACCTCTCCATACCAACTCGTGTATGGTAAGGCATGCCACTTGCCCGTGGAACTGGAACATAAGGCCTACTGGGCAACCAGATTCCTAAACTTAGATGCCAAATTAGCAGGAGAAAAACGATTGCTCCAGCTAAATGAGCTAGAGGAATTCAGATTCACAGCTTTCGAAAATGCCAAGCTTTATAAAGAAAAATCAAAAAAATGGCATGACAGAAAGCTGTCATCTAGAATCTTTGAACCAGGACAGAAGGTCCTGTTGTTTAACTCTAGACTCAGGCTATTCCCCAGGAAACTGAAATCCCGGTGGAGGGGACCATACGTGATTACAAGTGTGTCACCATATGGTTATGTGGAGCTTCAAGATATTGATTCTGATAAGAAGTTCATTGTCAATGGATAGAGAATCAAGCATTATCTTGAAGGCAACACTGAGCAAGAATGCTCAAGGCTGAAGCTAGATTGAAAGCTCAGCAAAGTCCAGCTAAAGACAATAAAGAAGCGCTTGCTGGGAGGCAACCCAGCCATGGGGCAACAATCCTCTAAGCATTTTTGCCCTATTTTTATTTTTATTTGTTTATATAAAGTTCACTGACACTAAGGTACAAAGTCATTTGTATAAGTTTACAGGGTTACAGAAGGAATCAGCACACAAAACAGAGTAAAAAAGCTCAATGGCAAGAAAACGCCAGTAAAGGGGCATTTTGGGCGTTCAGCGCCCAAAATGGGCATCTACTGGGCGTTGAACGCCAGTAATGGCAGCATTTGAGCGTTCAACGCCAGAAATGGCCACCCACTGGGCGTTGAACGCCAGTAATGGCAGCAACTGGGCGCTGAACGCCCAGGAGATCAGCATTTGGGCGCTGAACGCCCAAAACAGGCAGTGTTTGGGCGTTCAAACGCCAGGAGGACAGGAAGGAGCCAAATCCAAGCAATCCCACACGTATTTCCATTTTAATTTCAAATTTTATGCTTCAATGCATGATTTTTACATGAACATGTCAAGAACCCTGATTTCTAAAAACCTTAATTTCTAAAAATCCATCTTTCCAAATTCAATCCAACTCTTTTCAAAATCTTTTCTGAAAATCTATCTTTTTCAAAATCTATCTTTTTCACTCAAAAATCTTTTCAACTAATCCATATCTTTTTCAATATCTTTTTCATATTATCTCTTTCAAAATCCAGAATTATCTTTTTCAAAAATCTATCCTATCTTTTCAAAATTAAACTATATCTTCTATCTTATCTTTTTCAACTCAATCTTTTTATCTTATCTCCTCCAATTTTTCGAAAATCCAACCCTCCCCCCTTTAAATTGGGTTCGGCCTCCCCTCTCCTTCATCAACAAGTGCTACTCAATCTCCTTCTATCCCTCTCCTTTCTTTTCTTTTGCTTGAGGACAAGCAAACCTCTAAGTTTGGTGTGTTTTTCCGAAATCACTAAGATCATGGCTCCCAAAGGGAAACAATACACTCCTAGAGACAAGAAAGAGAGCGTTCCAAAACCACTTTGGAATCAAGGGAAGTTCTTATCTAAAGAACATTCAGACCATTATCTTAAAGTAATGGGTCTGAGATCAGTGATCCCGGAAGTTAGATTCGATCTGAAAGAAGATGAATATCCAGAGATCCAGGAGCAAATTCGAATCAGGAACTGGGAAGTCCTAGCTAATCCTGAAACGAAAGTAGGAAGGAACATGGTCCAGGAGTTCTATGCTAATATGTGGCAGACTGACAAGCAAAGACTATCTGGAACAGCCTGCTACGAATTTTGGACCATGGTCAGGGGAAAAATTGTTCATACCACCCCTGACAAGATCAGAGAGATACTAAAGCTACCTCAGCTAAAGGATGATCCAGACTCCTTCAACAGGAGGATGATGAGAGCAGACATTGGCCTGGATAAAATTGGGGAGGACATCTGTATTCCTGGAGCCAGGTGGACCACCAACACAAAGGGCGTCCCAAATCAACTCAAGAGGGAGGATCTCAAACCAGTTGCCAGAGGATGGCTGGACTTCATTGGGCGTTCTCTGTTGCCCACCAGCAACCGTTCTGAAGTCACAGTTAAAAGAGCAGTGATGATTCATTGCATCATGATGGGAAAGGAAGTGGAGGTTCATCAGCTGATTTCAACAGAGCTCTATAAGATTGCTAACAAAAATTCAAGAGAGGCCAGGTTGGCTTATCCAAGTGTGATATCTCTGCTCTGCAAGGACGCTGGAGTCAAGATGGGAATAACTGAATATATCCTAATTGAAAAGTCAATCACCAAAGCATCAATGGAGAGACAACAAGCACAGGAGGATCATATCAAGAAGAGAGCACAGGAATTCCTCCCAGAGATTCCTCAAGCAGAATATTGGGAACATCTTGAGACGTTTGTCACCAAGATATAGAAAGCTATGGAGCAAATAATAAAACAACAGAAGGAACACAGTCAAATGCTGACCCATATGCTTAAAGAACAAGAGGAGCAGGGACGTGACTTAAGGGAACTGAAGCGCCAAAAGTCTTCTGTGATACCAAGTCTCCCAAGGATCAGAGGAACTCCCATACCTCCAAAATAAAGGTTGTTAATTTCCAATTTCTGCCGTAACTCTGTGACAGTGTCCTTATAAAAGTACCTTAGAAGTCATACAGTAGTAATTAGTATCTATTTTGATTTTATCTCCAATTAAGCTATAGTTTATTTTTCTCATCATCATTAAACATGAATAAAATAGTAGATCTTTTGAATAAGAAGCAATAAAATTTCGAGTTTAAATAAAACAAATTCTAATTGGTTAAATGTGGTGGCAATGCTTTCTGTCTTCTGAATGAATGCTTGAACAGTGCATATGTCTTTTGAATTTGTTGTTTAAGACTGTTAAATATGTTGGCTCTTGAAAGAATAATGAACATGAAACATGTTATTGATAATCTGAAAAATCATAAAAATGATTCTTGAAGCAAGAAAAAGCAGCAAAGAACAAAGCTTGCAAAAAAAAAAAAAAAAAAAAAAGAGCAAGCAGAAAAAGCCAATAACCCTTAAAACCAAAAGGCAAGGGCAATTAAAAAGGATCCCAAGGAGGGCCTAAAGGACTAAAATCCTGGTCTAAGCGGCTAAACCAAGCTGTCCCTAACCATGTGCTTGTGGCGTGAAGGTGTCAAGTGAAAACATGAGACTGAGCGGTTAAAGTCAAGGTCCAAAGCAAAAAGAAAAGTGTGCTTAAGAACTCTGGACACCTCTAATTGGGGACTTTAGCAAAGCTGAGTCACAATCTGAAAAGGTTCACCCAGTTATGTGTCTGTGGCATTTATGTATCCGGTAGTAATACTGGAAAACAAAGTGCTTAGGGCCACGGCCAAGACTCATAAAGAAGCTGTGTTCAAGAATCATCACACTGAACTAAGAGAATCAATAACACTATCTGAATTCTGAGTTCCTATAGATGCCAATCACTCTGAGCTTCAATGGATAAAGTGAGATGCCAAAACTGTTCAGAAGCAAAAAGCTACTAGTCCCGCTCATCTAATTAGAATCTGAGCTTCATTCAAAAACTCTGAGATATTATTGCTTCTCAACCTATTAGTCTTCTATTTTATTTGTCTAGTTGCTTGAGGACAAGCAACAGTTTAAGTTTGGTGTTGTGATGAGCGGATATTTTATACGCTTTTTGGGGATAATTTCATATAGTTTTGAGTATGTTTTAGTTAGTTTTTAGTCTATTTCTAGTAGTTTTTAGGAAAAATTCATATTTCTGGACTTTACTATGAGTTGTGTGTTTTTCTGTAATTTCAGGTATTTTTCTGGCTGAAATTGAAGGAGCTGAGCAAAAATCTGATTCAGGCTGAAAAAGGACTGCTGATGCTGTTGGATTCTGACCTCCCTGCACTCAAAGTGGATTTTCTGGAGCTACAGAACTCGAAATGGCGTGCTTCCAATTGCGTTGGAAAGTAGACATCCAGGGCTTTCCAGAAATATATAATAGTCCATACTTTGCACAAGAATAGACGACGTAAACTGGCGTTCAACGCCAGTCCTCTGCCCAATTCTGGCGTCCAGCGCCAGAAAAGGATCAAAAACTGGAGTTGAACGCCCAAACTGGCACAAAAACTGGCGTTCAACTCCACAAATGGCCTCTGCACGTGGATTGCTTAAAGTCTCAGCCCCAGCACACACCAAGTGGGCCCCAGCACACCAAGTGGGCCCCAGAAGTGGATCTCTGCATCATCCATCATAGTCCACTCATATTTTGTAACCCTAGGCTACTAGTTTAGTATTTAAACAACTTTTAGAGACTTATTTTGTATCTCATGATATTTCAGATCTAAACTTTGTATTCTCTGACGGCATGAGTCTCTAAACCCCATTGTTGGGGGTGAGGAGCTCTGCTGTGTCTCGATGAATTAATGCAAGTATTTCTGTTTTCCATTCAATTACGCTTGTTCCTATCTAAGATGTTCATTCGCGCTTAACTGTGATGAAGGTGATGATCTGTGACATTCATCACCTTCCTCAACCCATGAACGTGTGCCTGACAACCACCTCCGTTCTATATCCGATTGAATGAGTGTCTCTTAGATTCCTTAATCAGAATCTCCGTGGTATAAGCTAGAACTGATGGCGGCATTCATGAGAATCCGGAAAGTCTAAACCTTGTCTGTGGTATTCCGAGTAGGATTCAAGGATTGAATGACTGTGACGAGCTTCAAACTCCTGAAGGCTGGGCGTTAGTGACAGACGCAAAAGGATAGTAAATCCTATTCCAACCAGATCGAGAACCAACCGGTGATTAGCCGTGCTGTGACAGAGCGCGTGAGCGTAGTTTTCACTGGAAGGATGGAAGGTAGCCATTGACAACGGTGATCCACCAACACACAGCTTGCCATAGGAGGACGTGCGTGCGTGAATCAGAAGACAGAGGAAAGCAGAGATTCAGAGGACAAAGCATCTCCAAAACTCCAACATATTCTCCATTACAGCACAACAAGTAACTTTTAATTTATGCTCTACTGGTTATTCACAATTCAACTGATAAACATAATTGACTTCCTGACTAAGATTTACAAAATAACCATAGATTGCTTCAAACCAACAATCTCCGTGGGATTCGACCCTTACTCACGTAAGGTATTACTTGGACGACCCAGTGCACTTGCTGGTTAGTGGTACGCGTTGTGAAAAGTGTGATTCACAATTCGTGCACCAGGCGCGAATGGATATCTTAGATAGGAACACGCATGTTTGAATGGAAAACAGAAATACTTGCATTAATTCATCGAGACACAGCAGAGCTCCTCACCCGCAACAATGGAGTTTAGAGACTCATGCCGTCAAAGAGTACAAAGTTTAGATCTAAAATGTCATGAGATACAAAATAAGTCTCTAAAAGTTGTTTAAATACTAAACTAGTAGCCTAGGTTTACAAAAAATGAGTAAACTATGATGGGTGGTGCAGAGATCCACTTCTGGGGCCCACTTGGTGTGTGCTGGGGCTGAGACTTAAACAATTCACGTACATAAGGCTGTTTTGGGCATTCAACGCCAGGTTTGGATCCATTTCTGGCGTTGAACTCCAACTTTTAATCATTTTCTGGTGCTGGACGCCAGAATTGGGCAGAGAACTGGCGTTGAACGCCAGTTTACGTCGTCTATCCTTGAGCAAAGTATGGACTATTATATATTGCTGGAAAGCCCTGGATGTCTACTTTCTAACGCAATTGGAAGCACGCCATGTTGAGTTCTGTAGCTCCAAAAAATCCACTTTGAGTGCAGGGAGGTTAGAATCCAACAGCATCAGCAGTCCTTTTTCAGCCTGAATCAGATTTTTGCTCAGCTCCCTCAATTTCAGCCAGAAAAATACCTGAAATTACAGAAAAACACACAACTCATAGTAAAGTCCAGAAATATGAATTTTTCCTAAAAACTAATGGAAATAAACTAAAAACTATATGAAATTAACCCCAAAAAGCGTTTAAAATATCCGCTCATCACAACACCAAACTTAAACTGTTGCTTGTCCTCAAGCAACTAGACAAATAAAATAGAAGACTAATAGGTTGAGAAGCAATAATATCTCAGAGTTTTTGAGTGAAGCTCAGATTCTAATTAGATGAGCGGGGCTAGTAGCTTTTTGCTTCCGAACAGTTTTGGCATCTCACTTTATCCATTGAAGCTCAGAGTGATTGGCATCTATAGGAACTTGGAATTTAGATAGTGTTATTGATTCTCCTATTTCAGTATGATGATTCTTGAACACAGCTATTTCATGAGTCTTGGCCGTGGCCCTAAGCACTTTGTTTTCCAGTATTACCACCGGATACATAAAAGCCACAGACACATAATTGGGTGAACCTTTTAGATTGTGACTTAGCTTTGCTAAAGTCCCCAATTAGAGGTGTCCAGAGTTCTTAAGCACAGTCTTCTTTCTGCTTTGGACCTTGACTTTAACCACTCAGTCTCAAGTTTTCACTTGACACCTTCACGCCACAAGCACATGGTTAGGGACAGCTCGGTTTAGCCGCTTAGGCCAGGATTTTATTCCCTTAGGCCCTCCTATCCACTAATGCTCAAAGCCTTGGGATCCTTTTTATTACCCTTGCCTTTTGGTTTTAAGGGCTATTGGATTTTTTTTTGCTACTTTTTCTTGCTTCAAGAATCATTTTTATGATTTTTCAGATTATCAATAACATGTCTCATGTTCATCATTCTTTCAAGAGCCAACATATTTAACAGTCTTAAACAACAAATTCAAAAGACATATGCACTGTTCAAGCATTCATTCAGAAGACAGAAAGTATTGCCACCACATGTAACTAATTAGAATTTCTCTTATTAAAACTCAAAATTTTATTGCCTTTTATTCAAAATATCTACTATTTTATTCATGTTTGCTGATGATGAGAAAAATAAACTATGGCTTAATTGGAGATAAAATCAAAATAGATACTAATTACTACTATATGACTCCTAAGGTGAACTTCTCTAATGACACTATCACAGAGTTAAAGTAGAAATTGGAATTTGACAACCTTTGTTCTGGGAAGTGGGTGTTCCTCTGATCCGTGGGGTGCTTGGTCCTTCAAGAGATAACTTCTGGCGCTTTAATTCCCTTAAGTCACGCCCTTGCTCCTCTTGTTCTTTAAACATATAGGTAAGAATTTGACTGTGTTCCTTCTGTTCTTTTATTATTTGTTCCATAGCTTCCCGTATCTTGGTAACAGACGTCTTAAGATACTCCCAGTATCCAGATTGAGGGATTTCTGGGAGAAATTCCTGTGTTTTCTTCTTGGTGGGATCCTCCTGTGCTTGTTGTTTTTCTATTTATGCTTTGGTGATTGGTTTCTCAACTGAGATGTACTCAGTTATTCCCATCCTTACTCCAGCGTCCTTGCAGAGCAGAGAAATCACACTTGGATAAGCCAACCTGGCCTCTTTAGAATTTTTGTTAGCAATTTTGTAGAGTTCAGCTAAGATTAGCTGATGAACTTCCACTTCTTTTCCCATCATGATGCAATGGATCATCACTGCTCTTTTAACAGTGACTTCAGAACGGTTGCTAGTGGGCAACAGAGAATGCCCAATGAAGTCCAGCCATCCTCTGGCGACTGGTTTGAGATCTTCTCTCTTGAGTTGATTTGGGACACCCTTTGTGTTGGTGGTCCACCTGGCTCCAAGGATACATCTGTCCTCTAGAATCTTATCCAGGCCCTTGTCTGTTCTCATCATTCTCCTGTTGCAGGAGTCTGGATCATCTTTCAGCTGAGGTAGCTTTAAGATCTCTCTGATCTTGTCAGAGATGGTATGAACAATCTTTCCTCTGACTATGGTCCGATATTCATAGAAAGCAGTTCCAGCTAGTTTTTGCTTGTCAGTCTGCCACATATTAGCATAAAACTCCTGAACCATATTCCTTCCCACTTTCGTTTCAGGATTAGCTAGGACTTCCCAGTTCCTGATTCGAATTTGCTCCTGGATCTCCGGATATTCATCTTCTTTCAGATCGAATCTAACTTCCGGGCTCACTGATCTCAGACCCATTATTTTGTTATAATGGTCTGAATGTTCTTTAGATAAGAACTTCCCTTGATTCCAAAGTGGTTTTGGAACGCTCTCTTTCTTGCCTCTTGGAGTGAGTTGTTTTCCTTTAGGAGCCATGATCTTAGTGATCGCGGATAAACACACCAAACTTAGAGGTTTGCTTGTCCTCAAGCAAAAGAAAAGAAAGGAGAGGGATAGAAGGAGAGCTAGGTGCAATTGTTGATGGAAGGGGAGGGGGCCGAACCCAAATTTAAAGGGAGGGAGGGTCGGTTTTCGAAAAAAGAGATAAAGATATGATAAAAGAGATTGATTTGGAAAAGATAAGATAGAAGATATGATAAGAGAGGATATAGTTTAAAATTGAAAAGATATGAAAGATTTTTGAAAAAGATAGATCTAGATTTTGAAAAAGATAAAGTGGAGATTTTGAAAAAGATATTGATGAGTTGAAAAGATAGATTTGTTTTTAAAAAGATTTGAAAAGAGTTGGATTGAATTTGCAAACAGGGTTTGTGCTTATGGATTAAGATATATTTGAAATTTTAAAGTAGGATTTTTAGAAATTAAGGATTTTAGAAATCAGGGTTCTTAACATGTTTATGCAAAAAATCATGAATTGAAGTATGAAAATTAAGATTAGAATGAAAAAATATGAAGAAAAATTAATTTGCCTACTCCCCATCATCCTGGCGTTTGAACGCCCAAACACTGCCTGTTTTGGGCGTTCAACGCCTAAATGCTGTTCTCCTGGGCGTTCAACGCCCAGTTGTTGCTCTTTTCTGGCGTTGAACACCAGATTGCTGTCCTTACTGGCGTTCAGCGCCCACTGGCTGCCCCTTTTGGGCGCTGAACGCCCAAAATAGGCTCTTACTGGCGCTTTCTTGCCAATGAGCTCTTTTTCTCTGTTTTGTATGCAGATTCCTTCTGTAATCCTGTGAACTTATGCAATTCATTATTTACCTTGTTATCAATGAACTCTATATAAACAAATAAAAATAAAAATAGAAATAGGGTAAAATGCTTAGAGGATTGATGCCCCATGGCTGGGTTGCCTCCCAGCAAGCGCTTCTTTATTGTCTTTAGCTGGACCTTGCTGAGCTTTTAGTCTAGCTTCAGCCTTGAGCACTCTTGCTCAACATTGCCTTCAAGATAGTGCTTGATTCTCTGTCCATTGACAATGAACCTCTTATCAGAATCAATATCTTGAAGCTCCACATAACCATATGGCGATACACTTGTAATCACGTATGGTCCCCTCCACCGGGATTTTAATTTCCCGGGGAATAGCCTGAGTCTAGAGTTGAACAGCAGAACCTTCTGTCCTGGCTCAAAGATTCTAGATGACAGCTTTCTGTCATGCCACTTTTTTTATTTTTCTTTATAAAGCTTGGCATTTTCAAAAGCTGTGAATCTGAATTCCTCTAGCTCATTTAGATGGAGCAATCTTTTTTCTCCTGCTAATTTGGCATCAAAGTTTAGGAATCTGGTTGCCCAGTAGGCTTTATGTTCCAGTTCCACGGGCAGGTGACATGCCTTACCATACACAAGTTGGTATGGAGAGGTCCCTATAGGGGTCTTGAATGCTGTTCTGTAAGCCCACAGAGCATCATCCAAGCTCCGTGCCCAATCCTTTCTACGGGTACTTACTGTCCGTTCTAGGATTCTCTTTAATTCTCTGTTAGAGACTTCAGCTTGCCCATTAGTTTGTGGATGATATGGAGTAGCCACCTTATGGCAAATTCCATACCGAACCATGGCAGAGTAAAGCTGTTTATTGCAGAAGTGAGTGCCCCCATCACTGATGAGTACTCTAGGGACACCAAACCTGCTAAAGATATGTTTCTGGAGGAACTTCAGCACTGTTTTAGTATCATTGGTGGGTGTGGCAATGGCTTCAACCCATTTTGATACATAGTCAACTGCCACCAGAATATAAGTGTTTGAGTATGATGGTGGGAAAGGTCCCATGAAGTCAATTCCCCATACGTCAAATAACTCAATTTCCAAGATTCCTTGTTGAGGCATGGCGTAACCATGAGGCAGATTACCAGCTCTTTGGCAACTGTCACAGTTACGTACAAACTCTCGGGAATCTTTATAGAGTGTGGGCCAATAGAAGCCACATTGGAGGACCTTGGTGGCTGTTCGCTCACCTCTGAAATGGCCTCCATATTGAGATCCATGGCAATGCCATAGGATCCTCTGTGCTTCTTCTCTAGGCACACACCTACGGATTATTCCGTCTGCACATCTCTTAAAAAGATAAGGTTCATCCCACAAGTAGTACTTTGCATCAGTAATTAATTTCTTCTTTTGTATCTTGTTGTACTCCTTGGGTATGAACCTTGCAGCTTTATAGTTTGTAATATCGGCAAACCATGGTGTTTCCTGAATGGCAAATAAATGCTCATCCGGAAAAGTCTCAGAGATCTCAAGAGAGGGGAGGGGCGTCCCTTCTACTGGCTCTATCCGGGACAGATGATCAGCCACTTGGTTCTCTATCCCTTTTTTGTCTCTTATTTCTATATCAAACTCTTGCAGAAGCAACACCCATCTGATGAGCCTGGGTTTTGAATCCTGCTTTGTGAGTAGATATTTAAGAGCAGCATGATCAGTATACAAAATCACTTTTGATCCTACTAAGTATGATCTGAACTTGTCAATGGCGTAAACCACTGCAAGTAATTCTTTTTCTGTGGTTGTGTAATTTTTCTGGGCATCATTTAGAACCCGACTAGCGTAATAAATGACGTGCAGAAGCTTGTCATGCCTCTGTCCCAACACTGCACCAATGGTGTGATCACTGACATCACACATTAGCTCAAATGGTAATGTCCAGTCTGGTGCAGAAATAACTGGTGCTGTGACCAGCTTAGCTTTCAGCATTTCAAACGCCTGCAGGCACTCTGTATCAAACACAAATGGCGTGTCAGCAGCTAGCAGATTGCTTAGAGGTTTTGCGATTTTTGAAAAATCCTTTATAAACCTCCTATAGAATCCTGCATGCCCCAGAAAGCTTCTGATTCCCTTAACATTGGCAGGTGGTGGTAATTTTTTAATTACCTCTATTTTTGCTTGATCCACCTCTATTCCCTTGTTTGAGATTTTATGCCCAAGAACAATCCCTTCAGTCACCATGAAGTGACATTTTTCCCAGTTTAAAACTAGGTTGGTCTCTTGGCATCTTTTCAGAACAAGTTTCAGGTGATCAAGACAGGAGCTGAATGAGTCTCCATATACTGAGAACTGAGAAGTCATCCATGAAGACTTCCAGAAATTTTTCAACCATATCAGAGAAAATAGAGAGCATGCATCTCTGGAAGGTTGCAGGCGCATTACACAGCCCAAATGGCATCCTTCTATAAGCAAACACTCCAGATGGACTTGTGAATGCTGTTTTCTCTTGATCCTGAGGATCTACTACAATCTGGTTATAGCCTGAGTAGTCGTCCAAAAAGCAGTAATAATCATGACCTGCTAGTCTTTCTAGCATCTGGTCTATGAATGGTAAAGGAAAATGATCCTTTCTGGTGGCTGTATTGAGCCTTCTGTAGTCAATACACATGCGCCACCCTGTAACTGTTCTTGTAGGAACCAGTTCATTTTTTTCATTATGAATCACTATCATGCCTCCCTTTTTTGGGACGACTTGGACAGGGCTCACGCAGGGGCTATCAGAAATAGGATAAATAATCCCAGCCTCTAGTAATTTGGTGACCTCTCTCTGCACCACGTCCTTCATGGCTGGATTTATCCGCCTCTGTGGTTGAACCACTGGTTTGGCATTATCCTCCAATAAGATTTTGTGCATGTATCTAGCTGGGCTTATGCCCTTAAGGTCACCTATGGACCACCCAAGAACTGTCTTGTGTGTCCTTAGCACTTGAATAAGTGCTTCCTCCTCCTGTGAATTTAAGGCAGAGCTTATGATCACTGGAAAAGTGTCACCTTCTCCCAGAAATGCATATTTCAAGGATGGTGGTAATGGCTTGAGCTCGGGTTTAGGAGGTTTTTCTTCTTCTAGAAGAAATTTCAGAGGCTCTTTCATGTCCTCTGAATCCTCTAAATCAGGTTGAACATCTTTAAAGATGTTTTCCAACTCTGATTCGAGACTCTCAGCCATGTTGATCTCTTCTACCAAAGAGTCAATAAGATCAACTTTCATGCAGTCTTTTGATGTGTCAGGATGCTGTATGGCTTTGACAGCGTTCAACTTAAACTCATCATCATTGACTCTCAGGGTTTTCCCCCCTGCTGGACGTCAATGAGGGATCGTCCAGTTGCTAGGAAGGGTCTTCCTAGAATGAGAGTAGCACTCTTGTGTTCCTCCATTTCCAGCACAACAAAGTCAGTGGGAAAGGCGAATGGCCCAACTCTGACAATCATGTCTTCAATCGCGCCTGATGAGTATTTAGTGGAGCCATCAGCAAGTTGGAGACATATCCGGGTTAGTTTAACTTCTTCAGTTAAGCCAAGCTTTCTGATAGTGGATACATGTATTAGGTTGATACTTGCCCCAAGATCGCATAAAGCTGTCTTGGTGCATTGACCTTCTAATATGCATGGTATCAAAAAACTCCCAGGGTCTTTAAGCTTTTCAGGAAAGCTTTTCAGAATGACTGCACTGCATTCTTTAGTGAGGAGAACTCTTTCTGTTTCTCTCCAATCCTTTTTATGACTCAAGATATCTTTCATGAACTTGGCATAAGAAGGTATTTGCTCAAGTGCTTCTGCAAATGGAATCTTTATTTCAAGAGTCCTAAGGTAATCTGCAAAGCGAGCAAATTGCTTATCCTACTCCTCTTTCCGGAGTTTTTGAGGATAAGGTATCTTGGCTTTATATTCCTCAACCTTAGTTGCTGCAGGTTTATTGCCTACAGAAGTGGCTGAAGAGGCCTTTTTAGAGGGGTTGTTATCAGCATTTGTGTGTGTCTGATCCCTCACTGACAATTGAGTGCCAGGGTTAGAAGCTGGAGTGAAATTGGACGCTAGCTCCTTGTCTGTTCCTGGCGTCTGAATGCCAGAACTGTGCCCATTTTGGGAGTTCAGCGCCAGATCTTGCCCATTTTGGGCGTTCAATGCCAGATCCTTGCCTATTTCTGGCGTTGAACGCCAGTCTTGCCTCGTTTCTGGCGTTGAACGCCAGTCCTGAACATGGTCTGGGCGTTCAGCGCCAGCCTTCCACCAAATTTCTGGCGTTTTAATTCCAGAATTACTTTTCCCTGGGCTCTTACTGTCCTCAGGTGAATTTTGGGTGGTTTGCTTATTTCTTAGCTTTTTGCTGCCTTGAGGTGGGGTATTTAATGTTTTCCCACTTCTTAATTGAACTGCTTGGCATTCTTTTGTTATTTGCCTTGACAGCTGCTGCTTTGTTTGCTTAAACTGTTCTTCCATATGTATATTAGCCATCCTTGTCT
Organism: Arachis ipaensis; assembly: GCF_059453495.1. Lineage (NCBI taxonomy): Eukaryota > Viridiplantae > Streptophyta > Magnoliopsida > Fabales > Fabaceae > Arachis > Arachis ipaensis. The sequence continues at coordinate 91,106,052 of NC_142435.1, forward strand.
CTTGTAGTCTATCTTTGAATTCGGCTAACTGCTTTGTTAGAAAGTCCAATTGCTGATTGAATTCAGCAGCTTGTTTTACAGGACTGAGTTCAGCAGTTACTGTCTTAAACTCTTCTTTCATGGAAGGGTCACTGCTTAGGTACAGATGCTGATTCCTGGAAACTGTATCAATGAGCTCTTGAGCCTCTTCAATTGTCTTTCTCATGTGGATAGATCCACCAGCTGAGTAATCTAGAGACATCTGAGTTTCTTTTGCAAGCCCATAGTAGAAGATGTCTAACTGAACCCACTCTGAAAACATTTCAGAAGGGCATTTTCGTAGCATCTCTCTGTATCTCTCCCAGGCATCATAAAGAGATTCACTATCTCCTTGTTTAAAGCCTTGGATGTTCAGCCTTAGCTGTGTCATCCGTTTTGGGGGAAAGTATTGATTCAGGAATTTTTCTGTCAGCTGTTTCCATGTCCTTATGCTGGCCTTAGGTTGGTTATTCAACCACCTCTTAGCTTGATCTTTTACAGCAAATGGAAATAGTAATAGTCTGTAGACATCCTGATCTATTTCTTTATCATGTACTGTGTCAGCAATCTGTAAAAACTGTGCCAGAAACTCTGTAGGTTCTTCTTGTGGAAGACCGAAATACTGGCAACTTTGCTGCACCATGATAATGAGCTGAGGATTCAACTCAAAGCTACTGACTCCAATGGAGGGTATGCAGATGCTACTCCCATATGAAGCAGTAGAGGGGTTAGAATATGACCCCAGAGTCCTCCTGGACTGTTCATTTCCGCTTAGATCCATGATGGAGAAAGGGAGATGATGTAAAATAGAGAAAATATTTTTTTTATTTTTTTATTTCGAAAATAAGATAAAGATAAATAAAAATGGGTGAAGATTTTCAAAAAATTGAGGAGAGAGAAAGTGGTTAGAAAGTTTTGAAAAAAATATGAGTTTTAAAAATTGATTTTCGAAAGAGATGCTTTAAAATAGAGAGAAAAGCAATAAGATAGCACATGATTTAAAATTTTTAGATCTAATGCTCCTTGTTTTCGAAAAATTTTTTTTTTTGAGGGAAAAACACCAAGGAATACCAAACTTAAAAATTTTAAGATCAAGACACGAGGAAAACTCAAGAACACTTTGAAGACTCACAAGAACACAAGAACATGAAGGAAGAACACCAAACTTAAAATTTTTAGAAAACCAAAATAAATTTTCGAAAGTTTTAAGAGAATACCAAACTTAAAGTTTGGCACAAGGTTTAATAAAAAAAAATTATTTTTGAAAAAGATTTAAAAAAAAAGAAATAAGGATTCTAAAATTTTAACACGACAATAATAAGAGACTCTAAACAAAAAAAAAAGAGAAATTTTTCCTAATCTAAGCAACAAAATAAACCGTTAGTTGTCCAAACATGAACAATCCCCGGCAACGGCGCCAAAAACTTGGTGCATGAATTGTGAATCACACTTTTCACAACCCGTACCACTAACCAGCAAGTGCACTGGGTCGTCCAAGTAATACCTTACGTGAGTAAGGGTCGAATCCCACAGAGATTGTTGGTTTGAAGCAATCTATGGTTATCTTGCAATTCTTAGTCAGGAAGTCAATTTTATTTATCAATTGAATTTCGAATAAACAAGAGAGTATGGGTTAACGGTTACTTGTTATGCAGTAATGGAGAATATGTTGGAGTTTTGGAGATGCTTTGTCTTCTGAATCTCTGCTTTCCTCTGTCTTCTGATTCACGCACGCATGTCCTCCTATGGCAAGCTGTGTGTAGGTGGATCACCATTGTCAATGGCTACCATCCATCCTTCCAGTGAAAAGGGTCCAGGTGCGCTGTCACCGCACGGCTAATCATCTACAGGTTCTCAGTCATACCGGAATAGGATTTACTATCCTTTTGCGTCTGTCACTACACCCAGCACTCGCGAGTTTGAAGCTCATCACAGTCATCCAATTCCAGAATCCTACTCGGAATACCACATACAAGGTTTAGACCTTCCGGATTCTCATGAATACCGCCATCAATCTAGCTTATACCACGGAGATTCTGATTAAGGAATCTAAGAGATATTCATTCAATCTGATGTAGAACGGAGGTGATTGTCAGACACACGTTCATGGATTGAGGAAGGTGATGAGTGTCACTGATCATCACCTTCTCCATAGTTAGGCGCGAATGGATATCTTAGATAGGAACACACATGTTTGAATGGAAAACAGAAATACTTGCATTAATTCATCGAGACACAGCAGAGCTCCTCACCCCCAACAATGGAATTTAGAGACTCATGCCGTCAAAGAGTACAAAGTTTAGATCTAAAATGTCATGAGATACAAAATAAGTCTCTAAAAGTTGTTTAAATACTAAACTAGTAGCCTAGGTTTACAAAAAATGAGTAAACTATGATGGGTGGTGCAGAGATCCACTTCTGGGGCCCACTTGGTGTGTGCTGGGGCTGAGACTTAAACAATTCACGTGCATAAGGCTGTTTTGGGCATTCAACGCCAGGTTTGGATCCATTTCTGGCATTGAACTCCAACTTTTAATCCTTTTCTGGCGCTGGACGCCAGAATTGGGCAGAGAACTGGCGTTGAACGCCAGTTTACGTCGTCTATCCTTGAGCAAAGTATGGACTATTATATATTGCTGGAAAGCCCTGGATGTCTACTTTCCAACGCAATTGGAAGCGCGCCATGTTGAGTTCTGTAGCTCCAGAAAATCCACTTTGAGTGCAGGGAGGTCAGAATCCAACAGCATCAGCAGTCCTATTTCAGCCTGAATCAGATTTTTGCTCAGCTCCCTCAATTTCAGCCAGAAAAATACCTGAAATTACAGAAAAACACACAACTCATAGTAAAGTCCAGAAATATGAATTTTTCCTAAAAAATAATGGAAATAAACTAAAAACTAACTAGAATATAGTAGAAACTATATGAAATTAACCCCAAAAAGCGTATAAAATATCCGCTCATCAGCTAGCATGGCCACGCTAGAAGCCATGTTAACCTAGTTAACGTGGACTCTAACTTGAGAAATAGGGGCACATTGGAACGTTAGTGACAATGGTAAGTGTCACTAACATTCTCGAAGGTTGGCAAGCCTTCGTTAAAAGAGCCACGTTAACTAAGTTAACGTGGACTCTAACGTAGGGAAGGGGGAGGCTTCTCAACGCTATTGGGAAAGGCAAGTCCTAATAACGTGTGCAAAGGACAAAGAGGCAACGTTAGTGGCAACGTTTGTGCCACTAACGTTGAAGATAACGTGGCTCTTACTTGGGTGAGAAACGTTAGTGAAAAAGGTGATTGTCACTGACGTTCTCGAACCCATATTTTCACTGAACGTTAACACCACTAACGTCCTGAGCTAAAGTCTCTGCCCACTTCACACTTTCTCTCTGCAAGTAAAGCCAAGCCCAATGAAGAAAAGAACTGCTTCAAACTCAAGATCCAAAGGCCCATACCCAAGACTTGAAGAGCCAACTAGAAGAACAGAAGAGTAGTATATATAGGAGTAGCTTTGAATTAAATGGGGAGTTGGAAATTATAGGGAGCCTCTTGGCATAGAACTACTCTCTGTATTTTACTTCCTCTGCACTTCTAGTTTCATCATGTATTCTCCATCTTTGTTTTCATTTTCCAGAGCTATGAACAACTAAACCCCTTTCATTGGGTTAGGGAGCTCTATTGTAATTTGATGGATCAATACTAGTTTTCATTATTCTTCTTCTATCTTTTCTCTTGATTTTACTTGAAAGCTTTCGATCTTCATCCAATTGGGTAGTTATCTTGGAAAAGAAGCTATTCAAACTTGGATCTCTTCTGAACCTTGAAAGAGAAATGAAGAGATCATGCTAGAAATGCTTTCTCATGCTGGACCAAATTGGGTTTGGATGGATATGTGACTATAATCCTCTGAACACCTGATTTGGGAAATGCATGTGGTATAATCAGTGACCATACTTCATCTCTTCTCATGAGCAATTGACCAAGGAATTGGCTATTGATCAAGATTTGAGAGATTGAATTACAAGGAATTGTAATTCGATCACTTAAGATTGCCAAGGAGATCAATGAGTGAATTGATTGAGGAAGAGATGAAAATGAAATTGATCCAGAGAATACAACATCTCCTGAGCCCAATGAACTCCCCATTTCTGATCTTACCCATTCTCTTTAATTTCTGTCATTTACTTTTATGAGCAATTTTCCCATTCCCATTTAAGATTCTGCAATTTACTTTCCGTCATCTACATTCAGCTCTTTATTTCTAGCATTTACTTTTCTGTTATTTACTTTCCCGCCATTTAATTTTCTGCAATTCTTAACTCAAATTCTGATTCGCTCAACTAGAACATTCCTCTAATTAAAGTTGCTTGATCAATCAATCCCTGTGGGATTCGACCTCACTCTATTGTGAGTTTTTACTTGACGACAAATTCGGTACACTTGCCGAAAGAAAATTTGTTACGAGACAAGTTTTTCGTGCATCATGCACTTGCTGGTTAGTTGTATCAGAGTTGTGAAAAAGAATTTGAGATCATGAATGTGCGTATTGAGTTTTTGGCGCCGTTGCTAGAGATCACAATTTCTTGCACCAAGTTTTTGGCGCCGTTGCCGGGGATTGTTCGAGTTTGGACAACTGATAGTTCATCTTGTTGCTCAGATTAGGTAATTTTATTTTATTTTTAAGCTTTTTATTTTTGAAAAAAAAAATTTCAAAAAAAATAAATTATTCTATGTTCTTCAGAATTTTTAAGAATGAATTATAGAGTTTCAGATGATGCTTTTATCATCACAAGAGCTAATTGATTCCCATCAATTTGGCTGTTGTATGTAATGTCCTACTGAAGCTTGGCTAGCCATGTCTAATCTTTTTTAGACTGAAGCTTTAGACTAACACTGCATGATTCCTGGAATTCATATTAAAAATTCTGACTTATATTTTTTTTTCTTTTTCCAAATAATTTTCGAAAAATACAAAAAATTTCATAAAATAATAAAAACCAAAAATTGTGTTTCTTGTTTGAGTCTAGTGTCAAATTTTAAGTTTGGTGTCAATTGCATAACTTTAAATTATCTTAAAAATTTTCAAAAAAAAAATATGCATTATGTTTCTTCATTGATCTTCAAGTTATTCTTGATGATTGTCTTTGTTTGATCTTTAATTTTTCTTGTTTTGTGTCTTTTCTTGTTTTTCATATGCATTTTTGAATTATTAGTGTTTAAAGTTTAAAAATTTTTAAGTTTGGTGTCTTGCATGTTTTTCTTTCTTAAATATTTTTAAAAATGTGTTCTTGATGTTTATCTTGATCTTCAAAGTGTTCTTGGTGTTCATCTTGACATTCAAAGTGTTCTTGCATGCATTCTTAGTTTTGATCTTAATTCCTTGTGTTTTGTGTCATTTTTATGTTTTTCTCTTTCCTCATTAAAAATTCAAAAATAAAAAATATATCTTTCCTTTTTTTTCTCATAAATTTCGGAAATTTGAATTGATTTAGTCATAAATTTTTAAAATTTAATTGTTTCTTATTAGTCAAATCAAATTTTCAATTTAAAAATTCTATCTTTTTCAAATCTTTTTCAAAAATCAAATCTTTTTCATTTTTCTTTTATGATTTTCGAAAATTTTAAAAATGATTTTCAAAATCTTTTTCTTAATTTCATTTCATAATTTCAAAATCTTTACTAACAATTAATGTGATTGATTCAAAAATTTTAAAGTTTGTCATTTGCTTATTAAGAAAGGTTCAATCTTTAAATTTTAGAATCATATCTTTTAATTTCTTGTTAGTCAAGTAATCAACTTTAATTTTCAAAATCAAATCTTTTTAAATTTCTTTTCAAATCTTTTTCAAAATTATTTTCAATCACATCTTTTTCAAAATCAATTTCAAAATCTTCTCTAACTTCTTATCTTTTCAAAATTGATTTTCAAATCTTTTTCAATTAACCACTTAACTTTTTGTTTGATTTTTAAATTCTTGTCTTTTTCAAAACTATCTAACTACTTTCCTCTCACCAATTTTCGAAAATCACTAAATTTTTTTTCAAAATTTCTTTTCATTAACTAATTGTTTTAAATTTTAATTTAATTTTATTTCTTAATTTTCGAATACTAACTAATAATTAAAATAAAAACAAAAATATTTTCCTTTTATTTTAAATTAAATTCGAATTCTCTCCCCCTCTCTCATCTCCTTTTATTTATTTATCTACTAACATTCCTCTTCTACTCATAATTCGAACCCACTCTTCTCCTCTGTGTTCAAATTTTTCTCATCTCCTTCTTCTATTCTCCTATTCTTCTACTCACATAAAGGAATCTCTATACTGTGACATAGGGGATTCCTCTTCTTTTTTGTTCTCTTCTTTTTCATATGAGCAGGAACAAGGATAAGAACATTCTTGTTGAAGCTGACCCTGAACCTGAAAGGACTCTGACGAGGAAGCTAAGGGAAGCTAAGGCACAATTCTCTGGATAGGACTTGACAGAAATTTTCGAACAAGAAGGAGACATGGCCGAACCTAATAACAATGGTGGAGGTGCAAGGAAGATGCTTGGTGACTTTATTGCACCCTCTTCTAACTTCTATGGAAGAAGTATCTCAATTCCTGCAATTCGAGCAAACAACTTTGAGCTTAAGCCTCAATTAGTTTTTCTAATGCAGCAGAATTGCAAGTTCCATGGACATCCAATGGAAGATCCTCATCAGTTTTTGGCTGAATTCTTGCAAAAATGTGACATAGTCAAGACCAATGGAGTTGATCCCGAGGTCTACAGGCTTATGCTTTTCTCTTTTGCTGTAAGAGACAGAGCTAGAACATGGTTGGATTCACAACCTAAGGAAAGCCTGAACTCTTGGAATAAGCTGGTCAGTGCTTTCCTGGCCAAATTCTTTCCACCTCAAAAGATGAGCAAGTTTAGAGTGAAAATCCAAACCTTCAGATAGAAGGAAGGAGAATCCCTCTATGAAGCTTGGGAAAGATATAAGCAACTGATCAAAAGGTGTCCTACTGACATGCTTCCAGAATGGAGCATCATAAGTATATTCTATGATCGTCTGTCTGAGTTGTCAAAAATGTCATTGGACCATTCTGCAAGAGGATCTCTTCATCTGAAAACCCGTGCAGAAGCTCAGGAACTCATTGAAATGGTTGCAAATAACCAGTTCATGTACACCTCTGAGAGGAATCCTGTGAACAATGGGACGCCTCAGAAGAAGGGAGTTCTTGAAATTGATACTCTGAATGCCATATTGGTTCAGAACAAAATATTGACTCAGCAAGTCAATATGATTTCTCAGAGTCTAAATGGATTGCAAGCTACATCCAACAGTACTAAAGAAGCATCTTCTGAATAGGAAGCTTATGATCCTGAGAACCCTGCAATGGCAGAGGTGAATTACATGGGATAACCCTATGGAAACACCTATAAACCTTCATGGAGAAATCATCCAAATTTCTCATGGAATGACCAAAAGAAGTCTCAACAAGGCTTCAATAATAATGGTGGAAGAAATAGGTTTAGCAATAGCAAGCCTTTTCCATCATCTTCTCAACAACAGACAGAGAATTTTGAACAGAGCCATTCTGACCTGGCAACCAAAGTTTCTAATCTATCCAAGATCACACTAAGTTTCATGAATGAAACAAGGTCCTCCATTAGAAATTTAGAGGCACAGGTGGGTCAGCTGAGTAAGAAGATTACTGAAACTTCTCCCAGTACTCTCCCAAGCAATACAGAAGAAAACCCCAAGAGAGAGTGCAAGGCCATAACAATGACCAACATGGCTGAACTTGGAGAGAGTGAGGAGGACGTGAATCCCAATGAGAAAAGCGTCATGGGACGTCCCCTGGACAGAAAGGAGTTCCCCTTTGAGGAACCAAAGAAATCTGAGGCTCATACAGAGACCCTAGAGATTCCATTGAACCTCCTTCTGCCATTCATGAGCTCTGATGACTATTCTTCCTCTGAATAGGATGAAAATGTCACTGAAGAGCAGGTTGCTAAGTATCTAGGAGCATTGATGAAGTTGAATGCCAGTTTATTTGGTAATGAGACTTGGGAGGATGAACCCCCCTTGTTCACCAACGAACTGAATGCATTAATGAGGCAGACATTACCTCAGAAGAAACCGGATCCCGGAAAATTCTTCATACCTTGTACCATAGGCACCATGACCTTTGAGAAGGCTCTGTGTGACCTGGGGTCAGGGATAAACCTCATGCCACTCTCTGTAATGGAGAAACTGAAAATCTTTGAGGTACAAGCTGCAAGAATCTCACTAGAGATGGCAGACTGATAAACCACTATTTTATGGTTTATAATGTGTTTAATTGTGTGGTTTTATCATGATCTTTACCCACTTATTCATATAATCAGCATGCATTTATATTTCCTTCCTAAAATTATTACATGATTGAAAACTTGCTTCCTAGAGACTTTTAATTATGTATTTTAATTCTCCCTTATTCCATTCGATGCCGTGATCTATGTGTTAAGTGTTTCAGGCTTTACAGGGCATGAATGAATTGGAGATTGGAAAGGAAGCTTGCAAAAATGGAAGGAACACAAGAAATTGAGGAGATGACCAGCGAGAAGTGACGCAGCCGCATGGCTCACGCGACCGCGCGAAAGAGAGGAAATCGCAGTGACGCGGCCGCATGGCTCACGCAACCGCGCGGATTGGAATAGCACAAGTGACGCGGAGGCGTGGACGACGCGCTCGCGTGGAAGGGCAAAACGCCGAATGACGCGGCCGCATGAATGACGCGATCGCGTGACGTGCGAGATCTGCATAATCTGCAGAATTCGCAGGGGGCAATTTTGGGCCCTGCTTTGACCCAGTTCTCGGCCCAGAAAAGCAGACTAGAGCCAGAGAACATGCAGAAACCAAAACAACATTCATTCTACACATTTTAGTTTTTAGATCTAGTTTTACTCCTCCTCTAGGTTTTTTTCTCTCTCTACACATTCATAGTTCATAGGATTTTATTTTCTATTGCTCTTTGCATTGGGATATTGAGAAAAGTTATTACCTCATCAAGACTTCGTCATTTTAGTTCATTTTCTTTACATGGCTTTACTCTTCCATGCCCTTTAATTTACTCAATTTTACTATTGGATTATTTTAGAATTTATTAATACAAGAGTTACCTTTATTTTCAATTGATTCCTTCGAGTTTTATTTATCATGTCTTTCTTTAATTCCCTTTCCCATGTTATGAGTTCTACATTCACAATGAGCGAGTAGTTCCCTAACTTGATGGGGAGTTGATTGAAAGGAACCCTTGAGTTGGGGTGCTTAAAGGAAAAATTGTAATTGGGTTTATTGTTGGGATGCTCTCTAGTCACTGACATTAATCCTTTTTAATTGAGCGGATTGGAACTTGTGAATAGAAACATCATTCCAACTTGTTTGACCTTCCCTTACCTAGTAAGGGATAACTAAACAGAATAACCTTCAATTATCAATTAATCCTGAGAGTACTACAACAAGAATAGGGCTTCCAACTAATCTACTCCCAGTCAAGACTTTTATTTAAATTACTTAATTTCTCCAATTTAATTTCCTGTTTATTCAACTCAAACTCTTTTTGAAAATATCTAATTAATAAAATAGCACACCTTTCTGCAACTCGTTGGGAGACGACCTAGGATTTATACTCCCAGTATTTTGATTTTAATTTTTGTGACACCCTTCTAAATTGATAAGCGGATTTCTGGTTGGTTAAGAACTATACTTGCAATGCATATTTTATAACAATTCTTGACTCGCCAATTTCCGTCACGTCAATTTTTGGCGCCGTTGCCGGGGAGTTGCAATAGAGTGCTAAGTTATTGATTGGAATTTATTTATTTGAATTTTATTTTATCTTGCTACTATGAGCTTCTTGTTTCTTTCGTTAGATGGCGCATTCACTTCCTCATCCAAGCTTGCTAGTATTCGATCCTGAGATTGAAAGAACTATTTCATGAATAAGGCAAGCTCGGCATAGGTTAGTCTTCTCAGAGGGCGGATTTGAAACGTCATTTGAGGAAGAAACCAGCCCCCGTTCTACTGATTCGGTTGATTTACATGTAGGTGACATGGCAGCACCTAGGAGAGTTACTATCCAGGAGGCTGGAGCCCCTAATTTTACAATGCAACCGTTTCAAGCGCATCATCCAGCGGTGGCTACAGACTTTGAAATAAAGAATACACTGCTCAATTCGATGCCCAAGTTTCATGGCTTACCTGCTCAAGAGCCTATCAGGCACCTGAGAGATTTTCAAGTAGCATGTTCTACTGTCAGGCGTGATGGTGCAGATGAAACTTCAATCTTGTTGAAAGCTTTCCCATTTTTTCTTGAGGGAAAGGTAAGAGAGTGGTACTACACTCAACCCGCAACAACTGTATCCGACTGGGATACACTTAGAAGAGAATTTTTGGAAAAGTTCTTTCCAGCTGAAGTTACTGATAAACTGAGGAAAGACATTTCCATGATTATTCAAGACGAATTTGAGACTCTCTATGAGTACTGGGAGCGCTTCAATAATCTTCTGGAAGCATGCCCCCACCATATGATTGACAAGATAGTGTTACTCGGTTACGTCACACAGGGCATGAGGCCTCAAGATAAGACCACATTGGAAAGTGCTAGTAATGGGTCTATGAAAAAGTACAAGACCACTGATGAGGCATGGCAATTGATCAGCGACTTAGCTGAATCTACTTAGAATCACAGGCAGAAACAAGGCCGTTCAAAAGCCATTACAGAAGTATCCTCTAGCAGAGAGACTGCTGCTTTAACTCAGAGTATCTATGAAATGACCAACTTGCTGAAGTAGATGCAATTGAATCAACAACAAGTTCAGCAAGCTCAACCTTCTCCACCACAGCAAAACTAACAGTTAGTCCCACAGAGAGTTTGTGGAGTCTGTGCTGATTATAGCCATTATACCGATGAATGTCCACAGCTCCAGCAGGAAGACAACACCGTGGCAGCCACTCATAATTTCTATGACCGCCCTAACCAAGGGTACAATCAAGGTGGCAATTACAGCCATGGATGGCAGGACAATTCTAACCAGAATTGGAGGGACAACAACAATAGAGGAAGCAGAAACAATCAGGGAAATCAGAGATGGAATAATAACAACAACAGGCAGCAGAACCAAAACCAGCCTTACAGAGTACCTCACCTGAGACAATCCCAAGGACCATAGAATACCCAACAGCAGACCTCTCAAAGTACTTATCCTTCCTCATCTTCTAATGATGACTTACTACAATCTATTGATCCGAGACAACAGACCATGGAAAATAACCTTTATTCTACACTAAAAGGTCTGAACTCTACTTTGCAAGCTCTTGTCTCACAGATTGGATCAATGAATAACTCCAATAACTAGCCTTTGAGCTCCAGTGGAATCCCCTCTCAACCATTACCCAATCCAAAGGGTGGCATTAATGCCATCACCCTAAGGTCCGGAACCACACTGCAGGAGAGGAATCAGGAGGAGCCAACCCACCAAAAAATGCCTCAGCTGAAGAGGTAGTGGAAATAGAAGATGTTGAAGAGGAAGAGGACATAAAGGACATAGCTGAAAAAGAAGAAATCCAACCACAGGAGGAAGCACCATAGGGCGCAAATACTGCAGAAGACAGCACTCCCATTCCATTTCCACAACTTGCAAGGAAGCCCAGGAAGCAGCTGGAACCTGATCCCAAAAAGGTAGAGATATTCAAAAAGGTTGAGGTAACTGTTCCTCTTTTTGATGTTATTCAACAGGTACCTAAATATGCAAAGTTTCTAAAAGATTTATGTATACATAAAGACAAAATTAATGAATTAGAAACTATTCCTTTAGGAAGTTCCATATCTGCTTTAATGGGAGGTTTACCTGAAAAGTGTAGTGACCCATGTCCATGTATGGTTAATTGTACTGATGCCAGGGCATTTTGGCCAGTTTCACTGACCTTTTCTTTACTGTTTTTAAGGTAGTTTCATGCATTTCCTTAGAAAATAAGCTAGTTTTGGGTGGATATTCACTTACATCTTGATTCAAGCATACATTGTGCATTTTACATGATTTCATCAGGATTTTGCATGAATTATATGATAAATTGGATGATGCATGATCCATGATTAAGAGCAAGACTTTGATGCACTATGTTTGATTAATTTCAGGCCAAAAGAAGAAGAGAAGAGCCACGTTAGTGGCTACGTTAGTTACACTAACGTGGGCACTAACGTGGAAGGAAGGAAAGCCACAACGTTAGTGAGAAAAGTTAGTGGCATTAACTTTGAAGAAAGGAAATGGAGCCAACGTTAGTGACACTTAACATTATCACTAACGTTGGCCAATGCTCATAAGTGGCCACGTTAGAGTCCACGTTAACTTAGTTAACGTGGCCTCTAACGTTAAAAGGGGGAAAGGAAGCAAACGTTAGTGACATTCAACATTGTCACTAACGTTGGCCTAAGTGCACAATGCCACGTTAACTCTCACGTTAACTTGGTTAACGTGGGAGCTAACGTGAAGAGGCAAGGGTGGTCGACAACGTTAGTGACACCCAACATTGTCACTAACATTGAAAGCAACCACACAACCCCAAGGAGTCACGTTAACTTCCACGTTAACTTAGTTAACGTGGAAGTTAACGTGAAGAAGAGAAGTTGTCGACAATGTTAGTGATACCAAACATTGTCACTAACGTTGCCAACACAAGCCACAAAGAGCCACGTTAACTCCCACGTTAACTTAGTTAACGTGGGCAAAAGTCCCACGTGGCAGCCTGACCATGCCTTCTTCAAACAAGAATAACTTGAGCCACAAAACTCCAAATGAGGAAATTCCAGTGGCATTGGAAAGTAGGATCCCAGAGCTTTCCAAGCATATATAGCACTACATGGTTGACACTAAATTTGAGGGAGAAAACCTGCCCCGAAAGTGCAATGATGAATATGGTATCAACCTGTATTAAGGCCAACTGACCTCTTCACCTTCCAAGAAGTATAACTCGAGTTGTAGAGCTCCAAATGATGCACTTCCAAAGGCATTGGAAAGTAGGCATCTAGGTCTTTCCAAAAATATATAATAGTATGGGGTGGACACTAATTTTGAGCTTCAAAAACGGGAAATAGCTAGCGTTATTGGCAATCAACATTTCCAGTAACGTTGGCATATATGCCAGCGACCATGTCCACTTCAAAGGAGCATAACTTGAGCTACAGAGGTCCAATTGAGGTGATTCCAGTTGCGTTAGAAAGCTGACATTCAGAGCTTTCCAACATATAATAATCTATAGTAGGCATGAAATTTGAGCACAAACAAGAGGCATTTTTTATGCCCCAAAAATACCAACTGGGCAGCAAATGCAACGTTAGCCACAATAACTTCAGCACTAACGCCACACTTGTAGCGTTAGTGTGGCTAACTTTAGCACTAACTTTAGCACCTGGACCTCAACTTAACTCACTTCTCTCTCAAGTCCACTTCCAAGCTCAAGCAAGTAGGCCCACAATTGTCAACCAATCAAGGCCACAAGAAGCATATAGAATAGGAATTTTCATTTAATTGTAATTTGCTTTTCATTTCATTTTGTAATTTAGGAGAGCCTATATAAAGGCCTTAGTCTTTTAATTGAAATCATCTTAGGCTAGACGGAAGGGAATCCTGGAATGGGGGATTGAAGAGGGGTCTTCGGACTCCCTCCCCTCACACACTTTTCCTTTTCGTTCTTTGTACTTTTCATTTATGAATTTGAAGTTTTATTTTCAGTTTTTATCTTCATCTTTACTTTTCTGCACTTTCTTTCTTTTCTATTTTTGGTAGAGCAATGACCAACTAACTCTTTACATTGGGTTAGAGAGCTCTATTGTGATTCAATGGATTAAGTGTAGTTCTTATTCTTCTTCTTCTTTCTTTTCTCTTGATTTTACTTGAAAGCTTTCGATCTTCATCCAATTGGATAGTTATCTTGGAAAAGTAGCTATTCAGACTTGGATCTCTTTTGAACCTTGAAAGAGGAATGAAGAGATCAAGGTATAAATGCTTTCTCATGCTGGACCAAATTGGGTTTGGATGGATATGTGACTATAATCCTCTCAATACCTGGTTTGGGAAATGCATGTGGTATAATCAGTGACCACACTTCATCTCTTCAAATGAGCAATTGACCAAGGAATTGGCTATTGATCAAGATTTGAGAGATTGAATTGCAAGAAATTGTAATTCAATCAATTAAGATTGCCAAGGAGATCAATGAGTGCATTGATTGAGGAAGAGATGAAAATGAACTTGATCCGGAGGATTGCAATATCTCTTGATCCCAATGTTCATTTTATTTTTAGTTCTTACATTTACTTTTCTTGTCATTTTACTTCTCTGCACTCTATTGCTTTCCTTACTTTTCTGCCATTTACATTTCCTTGTTATTTATCACTCCATTATGATTCGCCTAACTAGGATAATCAATTAACCATTGATTGCTTAATCCGTTAATCTCTGTGGGATTCGACCTCACTCTATTGTGAGTTTTACTTGACGACAATTCGGTATACTTGCCGAAGGGAGATTTGTTGAGAGACAAATTTTCCCCGCATCAAGTTTATGACGCCGTTGCCGGGGATTAATTGTGATTAACAAACTACCGGTTGATTGATTTACTAGATTAGACACTTTTCTTTTGTCTTTGTTTTCTTTTGTTACTTTATTTTCTTTTGCTAACCAACTGTTTGTGGTATTGCCTCAATGGGAATTTCCTCATCTGTGACAATGGAGATTCCAATTTCTTTTGGTGATTATTGTTTGAGACAGAGCTTTCTGCAGGAAAGAAAGAAGCATCCATCATATTCTAGTCAATCATATTTCATGGGAAACTCTCCACCACCACATAATGATTCACTTTACTATGCTCATGGTGGGTGGGAGTATCAAGAACAAAAAATGGGGTACTTTCCAGAGCCACAAAATGGTCCATATTTTGGTGAAATTGATCACTAATCAAGTTGTGGCTGGGAAGATCATAATCAAAGAGATTTCACTCATTCATACCCCATTCATCAAGAGCCATCACCTCTCAATTATACAACCTCACCTCCAAGTTTTACATGCCTAAATTCTTCATCATTTGAGTATGCCTCAGAACAAAAGTCTATCCCAAATCCATACAATTCGTTTCACCATTCATAAAACTCAATCCACTACCCACAAGAGTCAAACGATTTTCAGAACACACAACCACAAAACAACCAATTCCATTCACAAGCCAATCCCGACCAACCATTACAACCTACCCAACCTCCTTTAGATAAACTTGCTAGGATGGAACTCATCATTGAAGAATGCAGAAAAAGTAGAATAGAGGAGAAACTCACTAGGATAGAACTCCTCCTTGAAGAAAGAATAAAAACAATCGAAGAGGAGAAAATAGCAGAAAGAGACCATAAAGAAAAATTGAGTCAGAATGTACAACTCTATTCTGAAGAACAATTCATTGAAGAGCTGAGATCACAAAGAGAGACCACTTCACTCTCTCCAGAAACAGAGGAGTTCATTCAAAGGTCAAGAAAAAAGGAGGAAGTCAATCAAGGGAGTCCACACTCCAAGGAAACAGAGAGTTGCATAGAGGGTGAGTTCATTGAATCACCAATTCAAGAAGCTCTTGATGAAGAGGATGCTCCGACCATCATACAATACCCAAGTCCTGAAATCAAGGTGGTAAAGGCAATTAACATGAACACTAACAAAAGGATGGTGACCAAGAAAAGAAGGACAATATTCATGAAGAAGAAAAGGTCAACCAAAAGCCATCCCACCCACACCCCAACAAGCAAGTTTACTCAAGCTAACAACAGAAGAAGGCTTGCTGGGGAGAGGCACTCAAAACAAGGGGCATTAACTGGCTCCTCTTTCCTCTTGAGGTCATTTCTCTTAACAAACTGGAAGAAGAGGAAGAAAGTCATGAACAACATGTCAAGATAATGACATTAAAAGAGCGCTTGTTGGGAGGCAACCCAATCGTAGGTAACATTTTCTTGGTTTGCTTAGTTTAATTTCAATAATTTGGCATATGATTGCACTCTAAGTTTGGTGTTGCCATGCAACAATTTGATTTTCAATCTTCACTGGGTACTTGCAACATTCTGAATTGACAGTGGCATACTAAGTTTGGTGTTGCCACTTAACTTTCATGCAAAGTACCATGCCAACACCACTCATTAATGCAATCACATTGTCTCTGTTTTACTTCTTGTGCTTTTGTTGTGATCCATAATCTTGCTTGCTGAAACACATGCATACTCACACTTTATTTTAAGACATTCATGATCCATCATAAACCCTGTCACCACTGTTTTAATTGTTGCTTGAGTATAAGCAATCATTCTATGTCTGGTGTGGGAAGGGGAAGAATAGGAGGAAAAGGGCAACAACAATGAAGATAAAATACAAGGTGGTAAAGTTCCTTTCTCTTCTTACTGATTTCCAGCATTTTAATTTGCATGATTGTCTTCTATGTTCTTTGTATGTATGTGTGCTTTCTCCTTGTGAATAAGCATGTCAATTCTTTTTATTGATTAAGGCTGTGTTTTCTAGTCTGAATGTCATTACTGCATCCTTACTTTGCTTACTAGTATGCTTGTCCCTGTTGAATCAAATGAAAAGAGAATGAGTGTTTTATAAAAGACCAGAGTAGAGTTCATACTATGGAGTAAGTTGCTGAGTTTGTGGTGTGGTCATAAGTTAGCTAAGTTGGTTCAACCACAAGGGTGGGAAGACAACTATCTGTCATGAATACTATGCTTGAGACACACCCCATGAGACTAGCTAAATAAGAAGATTCTAATAAGAAAAAGGGAAAGAACAATCAAAGTTAAGGAATAAAAGAAAAAGAACAAGCAATAAGGCTAGGCACCAATGGCTTTTAATCTTGAGGCATGTGTCTGTGGTGCTCCTGTGTGAGGGATCTACTTGGATGAATAAGCTCTTAGGAGTGCCTTATCACTTGGTAACTTGGGTTAACTAACTCGGAATTATCAGCTGAAAGTCCACTATCAAGAGTAACCCTCAATACAGAGCATTTAGTAACCCAAAGAGGTGCTGGACACCAAGGTCTCAAGAAAAGAAAATAAATAAACTATGTGCCTGTGGTGTGTATGTATGGGGGAGAGACTTGAGGGAGTAAGTCCTTAGGGGTGCTTCAACACCTAGCACCCTGAACCAACTGGTTTGGGAGTGTTGGCTGAAAGCTTATTTTAAAGAGTTGCCCCCTTACAGAGCACTCAGCTTAAGAACAAAAATAAGCCCTGAAATGACAACAAAAGGATCAATGAATAAAAGTCTCATGGGATGCAATCACAATGAGTATTCTAGGACATGATAAAGGTCTGAAAGCCAGGAATGAACCTAAGTTGCTATGCATGAAACCACCATAAAACCAGGGACATGACTTCCACAAGAATGACTCATTTCCCTTGGCATTCCATTCATCATTCTCTTGTTCCAGTACTTGCTTAGGGACAAGAAAGCTTTAAGTTTGGTGTTGTGATGCCAGGGCATTTTGGCCAGTTTTACTGACCTTTTCTTTACTGTTTTTAAGGTAGTTTCATGCATTTTCTTAGGAAATAAGCTAGTTTTGGGTGGATATTCACTTACATCTTGATTCAAGCATACATTGTGCATTTTACATGATTTCATCAGGATTTTGCATGAATTATATGATAAATTGGATGATGCATGATCCATGATTAAGAGCAAGACTTTGATGCACTTTGTTTGATTGATTTCAGGCCAAAAGAAGAAGAGAAGAGCCACGTTAGTGGCTACGTTAGTTACACTAACATGGGCACTAACGTGGAAGGAAGGAAAGCCACAACGTTAGTGAGAAAAGTTAGTGGCATTAACTTTGAAGAAAGGAAATGGAGCCAACGTTAGTGACACTTAACATTATCACTAACGTTGGCTAATGCTCATAAGTGGCCACGTTAGAGTCCACGTTAACTTAGTTAACGTGGCCTCTAACGTTAAAAGGGGGAAAGGAAGCAAACGTTAGTGACATTCAACATTGTCACTAACGTTGGCCTAAGTGCACAATGCCACGTTAACTCCCACGTTAACTTGGTTAACGTGGGAGCTAACGTGAAGAGGCAAGGGTGGTCGACAACGTTAGTGACACCCAACATTGTCACTAACGTTGAAAGCAACCACACAACCCCAAGGAGTCACGTTAACATCCATGTTAACATAGTTAATGTGGAAGTTAACGTGAAGAAGAGAAGTTGTCGAAAACGTTAGTGATACCAAAAATTGTCACTAACATTGCCAACACAAGCCACAAAGAGCCACGTTAACTCCCACGTTAACTTAGTTAACGTGGTAGTTAACGTGGGCAAAAGTCCCACCTGGCAGCCTGACCATGCCTTCTTCAAACAAGAATAACTTGAGCCACAAAACTCCAAATGAGGAAATTCCAGTGGCATTGGAAAGTAGGATCCTAGAGCTTTCCAAGCATATATGAAACCACATGGTTGACACTAAATTTGAGGGAGAAAACCTGCCCCGAAAGTGCAATGATGAACATAGTATCAACCTGTATTAAGGCCAACTGACCTCTTCACCTTCCAAGAAGTATAACTCGAGTTGTAGAGCTCCAAATGATGCGCTTTCAAAGGCATTGGAAAGTATACATCCAGGGCTTTCCAACAATATATAATAGTATGGGGTGGACACTAATTTTGAGCTTCAAAAACGAGAAATCGCTAGCGTTATTGGCAATCAACATTTCCAGTAACGTTGGCATATATGCCAGCGACCATGTCCACTTCAAAGGAGCATAACTTGAGCTACAGAGGTCCAATTGAGGTGATTTCAGTTGCGTTAGAAAGCTGACATTCAGAGCTTTCCAAAGATATATAATACTCTATAGTGGGCATGAAATTGGAGCACAAAGAAGAGGCATCATTTATGTCCCAAAAACACCAACTGGGCAGCAAGTGCAACGTTACCCACAATAACTTCAGCACTAACGCCACACTTGTAGCGTTAGTGTGACTAACTTTAGAACTAACTTTAGCACCTGGACCTCAACTTAACTCACTTCTCTCTCAATTCCACTTCCAAGCTCAAGCAAGCAGGCCCACAATTGTCAACCAATCAAGGCCACAAGAAGCATCTAGAATAGGAATTTTCATTTAATTGTAATTTGCTTTTCATTTCATTTTGTAATTTAGGAGAGCCTATATAAAGGCCTTAGTCTTTTAATTGAAATCATCTTAGGCTAGATGGAAGGGAATCCTGGAATGGGGGATTGAAAAGGGGTCTTCGGACTCCCTCCCCTCACACACTTTTCCTTTTCGTTCTTTATACTTTTCATTTATGAATTTGAAGTTTTATTTTAAGTTTTTATCTTCATCTTTACTTTTCTGCACTTTCTTTCTTTTCTATTTTTGGTAGAGCAATGACCAACTAACTCTTTACATTGGGTTAGAGAGCTCTATTGTGATTCAATGGATTAAGTGTAGTTCTTATTCTTCTTCTTCTTTCTTTTCTCTTGATTTTACTTGAAAGCTTTCGATCTTCATCCTATTGGATAGTTATCTTGGAAAAGGAGCTATTCAGACTTGGATCTCTTTTGAACCTTTAAAGAGGAATGAAGAGATCAAGCTAGAAATGCTTTCTCATGCTGGACCAAATTGGGTTTGGATGGATATGTGACTATAATCCTCTCAACACCTGGTTTGGGAAATGCATGTGGTATAATCAGTGACCACACTTCATCTCTTCTAATTAGCAATTGACCAAGGAATTGGCTATTGATCAAGATTTGAGAGATTGAATTGCAAGAAATTGTAATTCAATCAATTAAGATTGCCAAGGAGATCAATGAATGCATTGATTGAGGAAGAGATGAAAATGAACTTGATCCGGAGGATTGCAATATCTCTTGATCCCAATGTTCATTTTATTTTTAGTTCTTACATTTACTTTTCTTGTCATTTTACTTCTCTGCACTCTATTGCTTTCCTTACTTTTCTGCCATTTACATTTTCTTGTTACTTATCACTCCATTATGATTCGTCTAACTAGGATAATCAATTAACCATTGATTGCTTAATCCGTTAATCTCTGTGGGATTCGACCTCACTCTATTGTGAGTTTTACTTGACGACAATTCGGTATACTTGCCGAAGGGAGATTTTTTGAGAGACATGTTTTCCCCGCATCAAGTTTATGGCGCCGTTGCTGGGGATTAATTGTGATTAACAAACTACCGGTTGATTGATTTACTAGATTAGACACTTTTCTTTTGTCTTTGTTTTCTTTTATTTCTTTATTTTCTTTTGCTAACTAACTGTTTGTGATATTGCCTCACTGGGAATTTCCTCATCTGTGACAATGGAGATTCCAATTTCTTTTGGTGATTATTGTTTGAGACAGAGATTTCTGCAGGAAAGAAAGGAGCATCCATCATATTCTAGTCAATCATATTTCATGGGAAACTCTCCACCACCATATAATGATTCACTTTACTATGCTCATGGTGGGTGGGAGTATCAAGAACATAAAATGGGGTACTTTCCAGAGCCACAAAATGGTCCATATTTTGGTGAAATTGATCACTACTCAAGTTGTGGCTGGGAAGATCATAATCAAAGAGATTTCACTCATTCATACCCCATTCATCAAGAGCCATCACCTCTCAATTATATAACCTCACCTCCAAGTTTTACATGCATAAATTCTTCATCATTTGAGTATGCCTCAGAACAAAAGTCTATCCCAAATCCATATAATTCGTTTCACCATTCACAAAACTCAATCCACTACCCACAAGAGTCATACGATTTTCAGAACACACAACCACAAAACAACCAATTCCATTCACAAGCCAATCCCGACCAACCATTACAACCTACCCAACCTCCTTTAGATAAACTTGCTAGGATGGAACTCATCATTGAAGAATGCAGAAAAAGTAGAATAGAGGAGAAACTCACTAGGATAGAACTCCTCCTTGAAGAAAGAATAAAAACAATCGAAGAGGAGAAAATAGCAGAAAGAGACCATAAAGAAAAATTGAGTCAGAATGTACAACTCTATTCTGAAGAACAATTCATTGAAGAGCTGAGATCACAAAGAGAGACCACTTCACTCTCTCCAGAAACAGAGGAGTTCATTCAAAGGTCAAGAAAAAAGGAGGAAGTCAATCAAGGGAGTCCACACTCCAAGGAAACAGAGAGTTGCATAGAGGGTGAGTTCATTGAATCACCAATTCAAGAAGCTCTTGATGAAGAGGATGCTCCGACCATCATACAATACCCAAGTCCTGAAATCAAGGTGGTAAAGGCAATTAACATGAACACTAACAAAAGGATGGTGACCAAGAAAAGAAGGACAATATTCATGAAGAAGAAAAGGTCAACCAAAAGCCATCCCACCCACACCCCAACAAGCAAGTTTACTCAAGCTAACAACAGAAGAAGGCTTGCTGGGGAGAGGCACTCAAAACAAGGGGCATTAACTGGCTCCTCTTTCCTCTTGAGTTCATTTCTCTTAACAAACTGGAAGAAGAGGAAGAAAGTCATGAACAACATGTCAAGATAATGACATTAAAAGAGCGCTTGTTGGGAGGCAACCCAATCGTAGGTAACATTTTCTTGGTTTGCTTAGTTTAATTTCAATAATTTGGCATATGATTGCACTCTAAGTTTGGTGTTGCCATGCAACAATTTGATTTTCAATCTTCACTGGGTACTTGCAACATTCTGAATTGACAGTGGCATACTAAGTTTGGTGTTGCCACTTAACTTTCATGCAAAGTACCATGCCAACACCACTCATTAATGCAATCACATTGTCTCTGTTTTACTTCTTGTGCTTTTGTTGTGATCCATAATCTTGCTTGCTGAAACACATGCATACTCACACTTTATTTTAAGACATTCATGATCCATCATAAACCCTGTCACCACTGTTTTAATTGTTGCTTGAGTATAAGCAATCATTCTATGTCTGGTGTGGGAAGGGGAAGAATAGGAGGAAAAGGGCAACAACAATGAAGATAAAATACAAGGTGGTAAAGTTCCTTTCTCTTCTTACTGATTTCCAGCATTTTAATTTGCATGATTGTCTTCTATGTTCTTTGTATGTATGTGTGCTTTCTCCTTGTGAATAAGCATGTCAATTCTTTTTATTGATTAAGGCTGTGTTTTCTAGTCTGAATGTCATTACTGCATCCTTACTTTGCTTACTACTATGCTTGTCCCTGTTGAATCAAATGAAAAGAGAATGAGTGTTTTATAAAAGACCAGAGTAGAGTTCATACTATGGAGTAAGTTGCTGAGTTTGTGGTGTGGTCATAAGTTAGCTAAGTTGGTTCAACCACAAGGGTGGGAAGACAACTATCTGTCATGAATACTATGCTTGAGACACACCCCATGAGACTAGCTAAATAAGAAGATTCTAATAAGAAAAAGGGAAAGAACAATCAAAGTTAAGGAATAAAAGAAAAAGAACAAGCAATAAGGCTAGGCACCAATGGCTTTTAATCTTGAGGCATGTGTCTGTGGTGCTCCTGTGTGAGGGATCTACTTGGATGAATAAGCTCTTAGGAGTGCCTTATCACTTGGTAACTTGGGTTAACTAACTCGGAATTATCAGCTGAAAGTCCACTATCAAGAGTAACCCTCAATACAGAGCATTTAGTAACCCAAAGAGGTGCTGGACACCAAGGTCTCAAGAAAAGAAAATAAATAAACTATGTGCCTGTGGTGTGTATGTATGGGGGAGAGACTTGAGGGAGTAAGTCCTTAGGGGTGCTTCAACACCTAGCACCCTGAACCAACTGGTTTGGGAGTGTTGGCTGAAAGCTTATTTTAAAGAGTTGCCCCCTTACAGAGCACTCAGCTTAAGAACAAAAATAAGCCCTGAAATGACAACAAAAGGATCAATGAATAAAAGTCTCATGGGATGCAATCACAATGAGTATTCTAGGACATGATAAAGGTCTGAAAGCCAGGAATGAACCTAAGTTGCTATGCATGAAACCACCATAAAACCAGGGACATGACTTCCACAAGAATGACTCATTTCCCTTGGCATTCCATTCATCATTCTCTTGTTCCAGTACTTGCTTAAGGACAAGCAAGCTTTAAGTTTGGTGTTGTGATGCCAGGGCATTTTGGCCAGTTTTACTGACCTTTTCTTTACTGTTTTTAAGGTAGTTTCATGCATTTTCTTAGGAAATAAGCTAGTTTTGGGTGGATATTCACTTACATCTTGATTCAAGCATACATTGTGCATTTTACATGATTTCATCAGGATTTTGCATGAATTATATGATAAATTGGATGATGCATGATCCATGATTAAGAGCAAGACTTTGATGCACTTTGTTTGATTGATTTCAGGCCAAAAGAAGAAGAGAAGAGCCACGTTAGTGGCTACGTTAGTTACACTAACGTGGGCACTAACGTGGAAGGAAGGAAAGCTACAACGTTAGTGAGAAAAGTTAGTGGCATTAACTTTGAAGAAAGGAAATGGAGCCAACGTTAGTGACACTTAACATTATCACTAACGTTGGCTAATGCTCATAAGTGGCCACGTTAGAGTCCACGTTAACTTAGTTAACGTGGCCTCTAACGTTAAAAGGGGGAAAGGAAGCAAACGTTAGTGACATTCAACATTGTCACTAACGTTGGCCTAAGTGCACAATGCCACGTTAACTCCCACGTTAACTTGGTTAACGTGGGAGCTAACGTGAAGAGGCAAGGGTGGTCGACAACGTTAGTGACACCCAACATTGTCACTAACGTTGAAAGCAACCACACAACCCCAAGGAGTCACGTTAACATCCACGTTAACATAGTTAATGTGGAAGTTAACGTGAAGAAGAGAAGTTGTCGAAAACGTTAGTGATACCAAAAATTGTCACTAACATTGCCAACACAAGCCACAAAGAGCCACGTTAACTCCCACGTTAACTTAGTTAACGTGGTAGTTAACGTGGGCAAAAGTCCCACCTGGCAGCCTGACCATGCCTTCTTGAAACAAGAATAACTTGAGCCACAAAACTCCAAATGAGGAAATTCCAGTTGCATTGGAAAGTAGGATCCCAGAGCTTTCCAAGCATATATGGCACTACATGGTTGACACTAAATTTGAGGGAGAAAACCTGCCCCGAAAGTGCAATGATGAACATAGTATCAACCTGTATTAAGGCCAACTGACCTCTTCACCTTCCAAGAAGTATAACTCGAGTTGTAGAGCTCCAAATGATGCGCTTTCAAAGGCATTGGAAAGTATACATCCAGGGCCTTCCAACAATATATAATAGTATGGGGTGGACACTAATTTTGAGCTTCAAAAACGAGAAATTGCTAGCGTTATTGGCAATCAACATTTCCAGTAACGTTGGCATATATGCCAGCGACCATGTCCACTTCAAAAGAGCATAACTTGAGCTACAGAGGTCCAATTGAGGTGATTCCAGTTGCGTTAGAAAGCTAACATTCAGAGCTTTCCAAAGATATATAATACTCTATAGTGAGCATGAAATTGGAGCACAAAGAAGAGGCATCATTTAAGCCCCAAAAACACCAACTGGGCAGCAAGTGCAACGTTAGCCACAATAACTTCAGCACTAACGCCACACTTGTAGCGTTAGTGTGACTAACTTTAGAACTAACTTTAGCACCTGGACCTCAACTTAACTCACTTCTCTCTCAAGTCCACTTCCAAGCTCAAGCAAGCAGGCCCACAATTGTCAACCAATCAAGGCCACAAGAAGCATCTAGAATAGGAATTTTCATTTAATTGTAATTTGCTTTTCATTTCATTTTGTAATTTAGGAGAGCCTATATAAAGGCCTTAGTCTTTTAATTTAAATCATCTTAGGCTAGATGGAAGGGAATCCTGGAATGGGGGATTGAAGAGGGGTCTTCGGACTCCCTCCCCTCACACACTTTTCCTTTTCATTCTTTGTACTTTTCATTTATGAATTTGAAGTTTTATTTTAAGTTTTTATCTTCATCTTTACTTTTCTGCACTTTCTTTCTTTTCTATTTTTGGTAGAGCAATGACCAACTAACTCTTTACATTGGGTTAGAGAGCTCTATTGTGATTCAATGGATTAAGTGTAGTTCTTATTCTTCTTCTTCTTTCTTTTCTCTTGATTTTACTTGAAAGCTTTCGATCTTCATCCAATTGGATAGTTATCTTGGAAAAGGAGCTATTCAGACTTGGATCTCTTTTGAACCTTTAAAGAGGAATGAAGAGATCAAGCTAGAAATGCTTTCTCATACTGGACCAAATTGGGTTTGGATGGATATGTGACTATAATCCTCTCAATACCTGGTTTGGGAAATGCATGTGGTATAATCAGTGACCACACTTCATCTCTTCTAATCAGCAATTGACCAAGGAATTGGCTATTGATTGATGCCAAGGCATCTTAGGCTAGTTTCAATAGCATTTTTCTGTTAGTTTTAGTTGTTTTATGCATTTTCTTGAGCTTAAAGTAACCAAGAATGGTTAAATGAATAACAAAGCAATGAACCATCCAAACAGTATGATTTTGATGCAAATTCCATGAGTTTTTAGTTATATTACTTGAATGCTATGAATGGAAGATTTCGCATGAAATTTTGCAAGACTTTGATGCAATTGTTTGGATGATTTCAGGGAAGAAGAGGCTAGGCAAGGAAGCAACAAAATCAATAAAGGAAGCTTGAATATCACATGTGGAGTTTAAGTTCCAGTTTAAGCTTAAACTGAAACTTAAACTACCAAACCATATAATGCTGGTAATGGCGTTTAAGTTCCAGTTTAAGCCTAAACTGGAGCTTAAACGCCAGAATCATGAAGGCTAAGAAATGCTGGAACTGGCGTTTAACCTCCAGTTTAACCTTAAACTGGAAGTTAAACGCCAGAATGAGAATTTCACCAAGGGAGCATTTCCACGTTTAAGCTCCAGTTTAACCTTAAACTGGAGCTTAAACGTGTTCGACACAACTCTCACCAGGAAGCATTTCCACGTTTAACCTCCAGTTTAACCTTAAACTGGAGGTTAAACGCCAGAAGTAAGAAAGGCACCAGGAGCATTTCCACGTTTAAGCTCCAGTTTAACCTTAAACTGGAGCTTAAACGTGTTCGACTATTTCCCTCCTCCAGGGTTGCTTTCTCATTTCCACGGTTAAGCTTCAGTTTAACCTTAAACTGAAGCTTAAACGTGTTCGACCCAATTGTTCCTCCAGGGTTGCTTTCTTCATTTCCACGTTTAAGCTTCAGTTTAACCTTAAACTGAAGCTTAAACGTGTTCGACATTTCACACTCCTGGGTGGCTTTCTTCCATTTCCACGTTTAAGTTTCAGTTTAACCTTAAACTGAAACTTAAACTTCAACTTAAACGCCACTTTTTGAAAGGGGTTTCTGGGCCAAATATATTGAAGTTTAAGTTAGCATTTGAGCACAAACATTAACTTGAACATATTATGGTATGAAACCCAATTGAATGTCATGGTTTATGGGATTGGGCCTGAAGGATTGATGAGTCTGGAGCTTTAATTTGTTGAGTCTTGTGTCATTACTTGTTTATCACTAAGTTTGCTCAATGAATGTTACAGAATTGGATCACAGCCTCATCAGGATTATGGACCATAAACCCAAAGCAAAAGGAATTCAGGGAAAGGCCTCAAAGCCCAAGAAACACAACAGAAGCTCAATTTAGAAAGTGTATAAATAGGATAGAATTTAAGTTAGTAAAGGGGAGTTTGACGGAGAGAGAACTTTGGATCATTTTCTTTTAGTTTTGTAATTGAATTCAGAGCTATGACTCACTAAACCCCTTTCATTGGGTTAGGGAGCTCTATTGTAATTCAATGAATCAATAATAGTTTTATCTTCTTCTTCAATCTTTTCTCTTGAATTTTGTTAGAAAGCTTCTCGATCTAATTCCATTGGGTAGTTGTCTTGGGAAAGAAACTACCCATAATTGGAATCCTTCGGAACCTTGGGAAAGGAATGGAGGATTCATGCTAGAGAAGCTTTCTCACAGTGAATTGGATTGGGGTTTGGATGGATATTGTGACATGTAATCCTACCAAATTGTGGTTCATGAAACTGTGTGGTATAATCAGTGATCGAGCATCATCTCTTCTTATGAACATTTAAACCAAGGGATTGGGAATTTGTTTGTTTTTAGAGAGAATTGGTGAGCCAAGGGATTCGGATCCAATCATATAAGATTGCCAAGCAAAATTCAATGAATGCATTGGTTGAAGAAGGGACAAAAGTTGTTTTGATTCGGAGATCTCAATATCTCCTAACACCCAATGAACTCCCCATTTTTGATTTACCACTTTCTCTTTACATTCTGCAATTAAATTCATGCAATCACCCCATCCCTTTTAATTTCAGCAATTTAGCTTCTCGCTCTTTAATTCATGCAATTTTACATTCCGCAATTCTCATCTAAATCTTGATTCCGCTCAACTAGAACATACTTCTAATCCGAATTGCTCACTCAACCAATCCTTGTGGGATTCGACCTCACTCTATTGTGAGTTTTTACTTGACGATAACCGGTGCACTTGCCGGAAGGAATTTTGCCGATCGTGCAATTTCCTAAATCGTAGCATAACAAGTTTATGCGCATCAAGTTTATGGCGCCGTTGCCGGGGATTGGTTTTCGATTGACAATTCTCAAATTGGAAGTTAACTAGATTGAGCATTTTTCTTGCTTTGTTAATTCAGTTCAAGTTACTTGTTGAATTTTAATTTCTGCACTCTGTTACATGCTTTCTTTCTTTATGCCTTTAAATTCAAGCAACTAACTCACTAACTCACTAACTATTTGAATTAATTCCTCAACTGCTCTAACCATACTCTTCCATTAACCAAGAGTATTTCACTTGTTTGGTGCCTGTGCTGTGTTTTTGTATGACAGGTAGGAGAGGGGAGACATCAACTCCTCCATATACCGAACCAGAGAGGACCCTTCATAGACTTAGAAGGGAAGCAAGAGGGAAGAGAGTACTGAGAGAAGAGGAATCTGAAGGAGAATCTGAGGACAATTTTGAGGAAGCTCTAGATCTCAACATGGATAGAGAAGTCCATAACCATGAGAGAGCTGATGGAAACAATGCCATTCCCGAGAGGAGGGTTCTTAGTTCATACATAAACCCAACCTCTGGGAATTGTGGTAGCAGCATTCAGAAACCACCCATTCAGGCCAACAATTTTGAACTCAAACCACAGCTAATATCACTTGTGGAGGATCATTGTTCATTTGGTGGGAGTGCTAATGAAGATCCAAACCAACATCTCACAAAATTCCTGAGAATTTGCGACACTGTGAAGTCCAATGGAGTCCAGGAAGATACCTATAAACTGCTCTTGTTCCCATTTTCACTTAGGGACAAGGCAGCTAAGTGGCTGGAATCATTCCCAAGGGGGAGCCTAACAACCTGGGATGAGGTGGAAAGCAAGTTTCTGGCACGTTTCTACCCCCCACAAAAGGTCAATAGGCTTCGATCTGAGGTTCAGACTTTTAGACAACAAGATGGTGAAACTCTCTACGAGGCATGGGAGAGATTCAAGGATTTGACAAGGAAATGCCCACCAGACATGTTCCATGACTGGGTGCAATTGCATATTTTCTATGATGGACTTTCTTATGAATCAAGGAAGGCTGTAGACCATTCATCAGGAGGTTCATTGAACAGGAAAAAGACTGTGGAAGAAGCCATTGAAGTGATTGAGACAGTGGCTGAGAATGAGTACTACTATGCTTCAGAGAGACACAACACTAAGGGAGTCATGGAGCTGAACCATGTTGATACAATTTTAGCCCAAAACAAGGTGTTTGCCAAGCAACTAGCAGAGCTCACCAGGAAATTAGAAACAAAGCAAGTGGCTGCAATACACACACAAGATCAAGAGGAAGTAAGCACTGAAGGAGGTGATTGGGAAGAGGCCAACTATGTGGGAAACCAACAAAGGCAATCATATGATCCACATTCCAACACTTACAACCCAGGATGGAAAAACCACCCAAACTTTGGGTGGGGGAACCAACAAACCCAACCACAAAACCACAAACCTTACAACCACAACCAACATAACAATTCCACATACCAAAAATCTAACCAAAGATCATACCAAACCACACAAAACACTTACTCTCAACTACCATATCATGGCCAAAATAATCAACCTGCCCAACCTAATCCGAGCCAACAATTTCAAGATCAATTAAACAGGATAGAAGGAATGCTTGCAACCATGAGTCAAGACATAACCGAATTGAAAGCTTTTAAGGAAGAAGTAAATTCTAACCTGCAAAACCAAGGAGCTGCCATCCAGAAGCTAGAAAATCAAATTGTGTATTTGTCTAAGCAAACCCCTGGGCCAAGCGTTTCTCATGCTGCCAAGGCTATTGCAAGGGAATAATGTAAGGCCATAACCCTCAGAAGTGGAAAAAAGCTAAAGGAGATCTCAAAGGAAACTACAGAGGATGAAGCAAAGGAAAATGTGAGAGACAAGGAACAAGGAAAATCTTTTACACCGTCTGCAACAAAAGAAAAAGAAAAAGAGGTCCTGAAGCCTTATACACCTAAAGCACCATATCCTCAACGTTTGATGAAAAGTGAAAACGATGGCCAATTCTCCAGGTTCTTGGAGATTTTCAAGAAGCTTCAAATCAACATTCCATTTGCTGAGGCAATAGAGCAAATGCCACTCGATGCAAAATTCTTAAAGGAATTAATGACCAAGAAGAGAAGCTGGAGAAATGAGGAAACTGTGTTGTTGACTGAAGAATGCAGTGCCATCATTCAACACAAATTGCCTCAGAAATTGAAGGATCCAGGCAGTTTCCAAATCCCTTGCATCATAGGAGAAGTCATGGTGGAGAAGGCCTTGTGTGACTTAGGGGCCAGTATCAATTTGATGTCTCTAACAATGATGAGAAGAATGAAGATTGAGGAAACCAAACCAACAAGAATGGCCCTCCAATTGGCAGATCGAACTTTTAAATTCCCTCATGGGATAGTTGAGGATTTGTTGGTGAAAGTGGGAGAGTTTATATTTCCTGCTGATATCCTCATAATGACCACTCACGTAATCGCGTCACCCAATATTTGGCAATCAATGATTTTGAACAGAGAGTTGTGCGAGTGTGAGGCTGCCCTCGCGCCAGTGTTATAAAACGGGTCACGCGACCGCATGACCGACGCGACCGCGTCAATCAGTATAAGCGCAAGTCGCACGACCGCGTGCCCCACACGACCGCGTCGATTGCGCCGCACAGCTTCCCTGATTTGCCACTTATCTTATCTTTTTCTCCCCAAATCCTATTTTCTCTTTTCCCTCCTTTTTTCTTCCTCCTCCCTTCTTCCTTCTTCCTTCTTTCTCACTTTTTACACTCTCACTTTCTCTCTCACCCCCATTAACATGGTTTTTTTTTTCTTCTTCCCTCCTTACTTTTCTATTTTTCTTCTTATTTTTATATGTTATCTTCTTTTCTTTTCTTTTTACTTTCATTATTCATATTTTCTTTTTCTTTCTTTTTCCTTTTTACTTGGTGTTAGCAATTTATTTGAGTCATTATTTCTCATTATATGCTTGTGGATTGTTGTAAATTTGTTTGGCAACTATATATTACTTTTTAAAGGGTTGCTTGCATGTTCAATTTAATACTTTCTATACCTTAATTATCACGCATGCTATGTATTTGTGAAAAAGCTCATATGGCATTATGCACTTTTCTACGTTACTCTACTATTCAATGCTTGCATTCCACAAATTCCCTTTACTATTGTATTAATTGAATTTAATTGTCAATACAAACATGATGACTAGTTTGTTACGAGTGATAACAACTTTGACTAATTAAATGCTTGAGCTATGCTACTCATGCCTTTGCCTGTATGCCAATAAACCCCTTGCATTTAATTGTCCTCAACTGCACTTGCTATTTTCCCATTGATGAACTTTTCACATGTAGTCATGACCATGTGTTACCGACATCCTCTTTACCGTGCATTGATTATCACTCATACAACCCTCTTCCTTGCTCTTTCTCTTTGAACTTAATTTCCTCCCTCTTCCCTTTTTCAGGATGGCCACCAAGAAAGGAAAGGAGAAGGCTACTCCCAAACAACCAGCAAGAAGAGGAACAAAGAGAGAATTAGTGGCAGAACCCTCTTCAATTGCGGTAAAGCCCTCAACAAAGAGACTTAAGAGGATTATAAAGGTTGATGATAAAGAAAAATCCTTCCCAGCAAAGGACACTGCGCGATTTCCCAATCGCTACTGTGAGCAGATGTTCCCCATCCTGGCAGAAAGGAGTCACAACAATGAATACCTTCTTCTCCTCCTAAACCATATTGCTACATTTGTTGAGCCGCAAATTGCACAAAGACAATGGGGTTTCCTACATAGAGAGCTGAGGCAGGTCAATCTTTCTTGGGTAGTCGAGTTCTACTCCAACTTCCACCTGCCAACCCTACAATCTGTCTTTGTCCGTCAGAAGCAAGTTCCCATTACAAAAGAGGCCATTCACAGGGCTCTAGGTCTTCCCCCTATTCCAGCAGGATTGGATGCCTTCCAAGAAGCCGCACTCAAGCGCCAGATGTACCAATTTGACTGGGATGCCGTTCTCAGAGTTATCGCACTACCTGGCAGCCATTGGATCTACGGATACCATCGTACCCGCCCTAAGGGCATATCGGCTTCAGCACTTACCTTGGAGGCTCGCGTATGGGCACAGATCATGTCCCATTACGTCTTTTCGAGCACTCACGAGTCCTCCTTCACTGCGTACATGGCCGTTCTACTATGGTGCATCCTTACAGACCAACCTCTGAACCTTCCAAGACACATCCGGAATGCCATGGGACACGTATAAATTGCAGGCAACCTACCTTTTCCCGCCTTGGTCTCAGATCTTGTCTCAGCAACTGAAGTCTCCTACAGAGCTGGGGACACCAAAGCCATGCTCCTACGGGATGATCAGTATGTCCCTAACGGGAAATACATCAGACCCCCACCAGCCGCCACAAGCCATCCTACTGAACCGGTTGAAGATATTCCTTCTTCAACACCACAAGCACCTACAACAGACCAACTGCTCCATCAGATACTTGCAAAGTTAGATCGGCAGGACCACAAAGCTAAGATGAGAGAACGTCATAACAAGCGCCGATTCACATACCTCAAGGAGCTGATTATGGGAAAATTCAAGGACTCAGACACCCCGGACTTCACCTCCTTTACCAACACAGGAAGCCATGATGGAGATACTGCTACCAGCCCCTCTTTATTCCTGATAGATGGCACCGAGGACGGTGCAAAGCCTTAAGTGTGGGGAGGTCGGTCAGTACCTGACTTCCAGAGGTAATTTCTCTTCCCTAAACACCAATAATTTAAGATATTTAGTTAGTTTTCCTTTTGTAGAATAGGATAAATTGCATAGTAATAGATTAGTTGCATGCATGTTCTACTTGATTGAAAAGACAATAAGTATCTTCTAAGACTCTATTTTTGGAACAAAATTTCACTAATTTTAATTAAAACTTTTATGTTAAATTTGCTTGAAGTTGTATTTTGAACATGATTTTTGAGCTAAAGAACACACAACCTGTAAGATTTGAGCCTTTATGCATGGTTACATTATTTAACAATAATTATTTTATTCTTGTGTGTTTACTTCTCTATAATTGTAATCTATATTTTGTTCCATCCTATATGTCCAATATTTATTATATTTATGTGCTTGCATATGATTGAGGCCATTAATTGTTTAGCTCACTTATCCAAATTAAGCCTACCCTTTCAATTACCTTTGTTAGCCACTTTGAGCCTTTAAATCCCATTTGTTCTATATTTTACCACATTACTAGCCTTAAGCGAAAAAACAATTATATATCCCAAACTGAATCTTTGGTTAGCTTAAGATAGAATTGTGTGTGCTAATTAAGTATGGGAAATTGTGGGAACAAAAGATAATAAGGGAATGTGTCATGATAATATAATGGAAATTTGGAGACCTACTCATGTGAAACTATAAAAATTAAAAATCTATGTGCATCGATAAGCTATGTTTATTTTTATGCTTATGAAAAAAAAATTCAATAAATAAATAAAGGGACAAAATCTCGCCAATGCTAAGTTAAGAATTCAAAGATCAATGCATGTATGATAAAATTAAAAATAAAAAGTTGATAC
Source organism: Arachis ipaensis (assembly GCF_059453495.1). Lineage (NCBI taxonomy): Eukaryota > Viridiplantae > Streptophyta > Magnoliopsida > Fabales > Fabaceae > Arachis > Arachis ipaensis. Next base: position 91,139,273 of record NC_142435.1, read on the forward strand.
ATGAGTATGGAATGTGAAAGGGAAATTCTGGGTAGCTAGGTATGAATTCTAAAGTTATATAGAATATATATATAGGTTATGTTAAAGCTTGGGTTAATTAAAGATTCAGTTTATAAGCTTACTTAGCTATATGTGTATCCTTACCATTACCTTGGCCCCATTACAACCTTGAAAAGACCTCATGATGTTTGCATTGGTATATTAAATGTTGTTAATTGATTAGGAGAAGAACAAAAATTAGAAAGCATGATGAGAGAAGGATAGAGTGATTGCCCTATACACTAGAGAGATTAGAGCATACATACATCATCAGTGAGGGTTCAATGCTTAAATTTCTGTGTTCCCTGCTTTCATGAGCTACCTTCTTGCATTTTTATCTGTCCTTACTGTATAAGAATGGAATTAGTGGAATTTGATTTGTAATTATTTTGAAGAGCTTATTTACTATTGATCAAGTGGGCAAGGACCATATAGTTGCATTCACATATATAGGTTGCATTGCATTGCATGAGCTTTACATGTTGCTACTCATCTGTTTTATCTCCTTCAACTAAGCATGAGGATATGCTAATGTTTAAGTGTCGGGAGGTTGATAAACCACTATTTTATGGTTTATAATGTGTTTAATTGTGTGGTTTTATCATGATATTTACCCACTTATTCATATAATCAGCATGCATTTATATTTCCCTCCTAAAATTATTACATGATTGAAAACTTGCTTCCTAGAGACTTTTAATTATGTATTTTAATTCTCCCTTATTCCATTCGATGTCGTGATCTGTGTGTTAAGTGTTTCAGGCATTTATAGGGCATGAATGAATTGGAGATTGGAAAGGAAGCTTGCAAAAATGGAAGGAACACAAGAAATTGAGGAGATGACCAGCGAGAAGTGACGCGGCCGCATGGCTCACGCGACCGCGCGAAAGAGAGGAAATCGCAGTGATGCGGCCGCATGGCTCACACAACCGCGCGGATTGGAATAGCAGAAGTGACGCGGAGGCGTGGACGACGCGCTCGCGTGGAAGGGCAAAACGCCGAATGACGCGGCCGCATGAATGACGCGATCGCGTGACGTGCGCGATCTGCATAATCTGCAGAATTCGCTGGGGGCGATTTTGGGCCCTACTTTGACCCAGTTCTCGGCCCAGAAAAGCAGACTAGAGCCAGAGAACATGCAGAAACCAAAACAACATTCATTCTACACAATTTTAGTTTTTAGATCTAGTTTTACTCCTCCTCTAGGTTTTTTTCTCTCTCTACACATTCATAGTTCATAGGATTTTATTTTCTATTGCTCTTTGCATTGGGATATTGAGAAGAGTTATTACCTCATCAAGACTTCGTCATTCTAGTTCGTTTTCTTTACTTGGCTTTACTCTTCCATGCCCTTTTATTTACTCAATTTTACTATTGGATTATTTTAGAATTTATTAATACAAGAGTTACCTTTATTTTCAATTGATTCCTTTGAGTTTTATTTATCATGTCTTTCTTTAATTCCCTTTCCCATGTTATGAGTTCTACATTCACAATGAGCAAGTAGTTCCCTAACTTGATGGGGAGTTGATTGAAAGGAACCCTTGAGTTGGGGTTCTTAAAGGAAAAATTGTAGTTGGGTTTATTGTTGGGATGCTCTCTAGTCACTGACACTAATCCTTTTTAATTGAGCGGATTGGAACTTGTGAATAGAAACAGCATTCCAACTTGTTTGACCTTCCCTTACCTAGTAAGGGATAACTAAACAGAATAACCTTCAATTATCAATTAATCCTGAGAGTACTGCAACAAGAATAGGGCTTCCAACTAATCTACTCCCAGTCAAGACTTTTATTTAAATTACTTAATTTCTCCAATTTAATTTCCTGTTTATTCAACTCAAACTCTTTTTGAAAACATCTGATTAATAAAATAGCACACCTTTCTGCAACTCGTTGGGAGACGACCTGGGATTCATACTCACAGTATTTTGATTTTTATTTTTGTGACACCCTTCTAAATTGATAAGCGGATTTCTGGTTGGTTAAGAACTATACTTGCAACGCATATTTTATAACAATTCTTGACTCGCCAATTTTCGTCACATCATAGACAAATCAATGAAACAGGCTTATAGACTAGTAGAGGACGTGCTAGTAAAGGTTGACGGCCTTTACATCCCTGCTGATTTCATAATCCTAGACACTGAGAAGGAGGAGGATGAATCTATCATCCTTTGCAGACCCTTCCTAGCCACAGCAAAAGCAATGATTGATGTTGACAAAGGAAAGTTAGTCCTTCAGTTGAATGAGGACTACCTTGTATTCAGAACTCAAGGTTCTCCTTCTGTAACCATAGAGAGGAAGCATGAAAAGATTCTCTCAGTTGAGAGGCCCCAACATTGCTCTGATTATCTGTGAGGCTCCATGATAGCTCACTGTTAAGCTATTGACATTAAAGAAGCGCTTATTGGGAGGCAACCCAATGTTATTTAATTATATCTATATATTTTCCATTGCTATTTTATGTTTTCTTTAGGTCGATGATCATGTGAAGTCACAAAAATAACTAAAAAATTAAAAAACAGAATGAAAAACAACATTAAAAATAGCTCACCCTGGAGGAAGAGCTTACTAGCGTTTAAACGCCAGTAAGAAGCAGCAGACTGGCGTTTAACGCCGGAAAGAAGCATCAAGCTGGCGTTAAACGCCAGAAACAAGCATCAAACTGGCATTTAACGCCAGAACAGAGCATCTACCTGGCGTTTAACGCCAGAAATGGGAGAAAAGCTGGCGTTAAATGCCAGAAACAAGCAGCAACCTGGCGTTTAATGATAGAAGTGCACTCTAAGAGCGTTTTGCACGCCTAAATGGAGCAGGGATGTTAAGTCCTTGACCCCTCAGGATCTGTGGACCCCACAGGATCCCCATCTACCCTACCTCTTCTTCTCTCCTCTTCACACCCTTTCATAACACTCTTTCCCAAATACCCTTCACCAATCACCTCCATACCTTTTCCCCAAATACTATCCTTGTTTATTTTCCCAAGTATAATAGTAAGAGGTTGTTGCTTCTACTTAGTTATCCTTTAACTAATAAGGGAAAGTCAAGTAACTAAACCAACTCTGATTCACAAGTCCTAATCCCTTCCTGGAGAAGGATTAGAGTTAGTGACTAGAGGGTCAGCCAATTACTTCTAATTACAAATTAATACTTGAGTATTCCAACTCAAGGGTTTCCAATTAATCAACTCCAAAGTCAAGTTGGGAGTCTACTCTATTGACATGAATGCCATTTTCGCAAACATGTAAAGAGAGTAGAAAGGAGACATGGTAATTAAAATTAATTTAGTAAAGGCAATTTTTTTGAGCTAATAAATCAAGGGGTGATGATAATCAAACAAATAATGAAATTAGATGTAAAAATAACTCTTGCATTAATAATTCCCAAAATCAAAGATATCCATATGTAACTATGAACAAACTGAATGAAAAGCAAAAGAGTAAGGAAATAAGAAAGCAAACTATAGTGATAGAGACTTCAAATGGAGGTAGTAACTCTCTCCAGATCCAATCCAAAAGCATAAAACTAGAAAATCTAAGAATGTGAAGAACCCTAGAGGAAGTAGTGTTTTCTCTCTAGAATTCAAAACTAAAACTAAAACTAAGTGAGTGTGAATGTCCGTTGAGTCTCCGGTTGTCCCCTGGCTCTAGTCTGTGTTTCTAGGCCGAAAACTGGGTCCAAACTCAACCCGAAATTGCTCCCAGCGTCTTCTGCAGTTGGAGCTCATTACACATGTCACGCGTATGCATCAGTCACGCATACGCGTCGATGGTCTTCTGCTCGTTTCATGCGTACACGTCGCTGTGGGATTTTGCTTGTTATGCGTACGCGTCAATCATGCGTACGCGTCGCTATAAATTGCGCCAAGTCATGCGCATGCGTGAGACATGCGTTCGCATCGATCCTCGCTGGTCAGCTCCTTTATTTCTTGTGTTCCTTCCATTTTTGCATGCTTCCTTTCCATCCTCTGAGCCATTCCTGTCCTATAAAGCCTGAAAACACTTAACACATAGATCACGGTATCGAATGGTATAAAAGGGAATTAAAATTTGACAAATTAAGGGCTTGGGAAGCAAGTTTTCAATCATGGAACAAAATTAGGAAGGATTTGTAAAACCATGCAATTTGTATGAATAAGTGTGCAAAGAACTGAAAAAAACCACTCAATTTAGCACAAAATAAACCATAAAATAGTGGTTTATCAAAAACATTCATGATCCATCATAAACCCCATCACCACTGTTTTACTTGTTGCTTGAGGATAAGTAATCGTTCTAAGTTTGTTGTGGGAAGTGAAAAGTAGGAGGAAAATGACAACAACAATAAAGATGAACTACAAGGTGGTAAAGTTCCTTTTCCTCTTATTTATTTCCAGTATTTTCAATTGCATGATTGTCTCTTATTCCTTGTATACATCTGTGTTGTGAATAAGCATAGCTTGATTGCTGAATTATAACATGTTATGATATCATGATTATCATCTTGAGTCTTGTAAGTTAACGTAAGGGAGTAATCATGATCATAAACAAACAGGGTCATTAAAGAAGAAGTTAACATGAGCTTATAAGTATTGGGAAGCTAGCATGACTATTGTTGCTCAATTGCATTTGAATTTTATTTAACTAAAGTTTTCATCTAGGACATTTTATGAAATTTTTGAAATCATGAAAACCTTGAAAAAGAAATTGCAAATAAGGCAAGAAAAGAAAAGGGAGAGAATGAGAAAGCTGAAAGCTCTGAGTACCAATGACAATTCATTTGTTAAGTACTTGTGGTGTTTATGTATCAAGCAAAAAGCTTGAAAACAAAACACTTAGAGTCAAGGCTAAGGTCAGGTGCAAAGGCACTCCCTCATAACTCAAGGCTTTGAGCATCAACGATTAGAGAGTCAAGAAAAGAAACAACAGAAGTCCTCTAATTAAATACTTGTGGTGCTTATGTATCAAGTGGTAATACTTGAAAACAAAGCATTTAGAGTCACAGCTTTCAACAAATGGTGCAAAGCACCCAAGAATCTAAAAATAGAATGAAAAGCTTGTTTCAAGGAAGAAACATAAAAAAAGTAATTTCATAAAGTGAGCTAGATAGAAGCATCAATCATTTGAATCTCTTTTGTGATTGTTGCATGCATAGAAAACTAGCTAACCATGAACATTACATTGCTATTCTTCTTACCTTGGATTGTCAAACCTTATTGCATGATTCTCTTCTTGCTTGGGGACAAGCAAGATTTAAGTTTGGTGTTGTGATGCCAGTGCATCATGGCCTGTTTTTCTATGCTTTTTCACCTTTATTTTTCACTAATCATGCTTAATTATTGAGTATTTTTGTGCTTAAATCATAGATTACTTTCATCTCTTTGAGTTGATCTATTTTGCAGAAATTTGGTGGAATAGGAAGTAAAAAGCACAAAACAAGCATGAAAGAAGAAAGGAGCTAAAAGGGAAGCAGAAAAGGGGGCTCGAAAGAAGCAGAGAAAGCAATGTTGGTGGCCAAAGTTGGATCACCAACGTTACCCCCAACGTCTGTAACAAATTTTACAAATTGGAAGCTAGAAGAATATCCGTGTGTGCGTACACACAGAGCAGTGTGCGTACGCACAATAAGAAAATTTGTTTGTGTGCGCACGCACAAGGCGGTGTGCGTACGCACAAGGGTGCAACGTTGGTGAACCAATGTTACCCCCAACGTTTGCGATAAAATCTCAGAAATTAAAGTTGGAAAATTTGCTGTGACGCATACGCGTGAAGGTGAATTTCAGCCTGTCTCGCGAACACCTGAGCAATGCACATGCGCAAAATGCAGTTCGACGCGTACGTGTGAGCGACGCGTAAGTGTGACGAGACAAACGTTGGTGCATCAACATTGAGTCAAACGTTGCTGGCAACACCCAGAAATCCTTTTTCAAGTAACGTGTGACTCAACGTTTTCATTTTAATTTATAATTTAGGAAAGCCTATATAAAGACCTTAGCTCCATAGAAAGGGATATTCTAGATTGGAGGGGGAGTTCAGAATCACGCACACACACATTCCCTGGCACACACCACTGGGAGTAGGTCTTCGGAACCGTCCCCTCATACACTCTTCTTCCTTTTTCTTTTCCTTTCTTCCTTAGTAGTAGTTTAGTTTCAGTTTGTAATTTTCATTTATGAATTTTGAAGTTTCAATTTCAGTTATTTAATTCTTAATCTTCATTTTTATTTTTCTGTACTTTCTTTCTTTTCTGTTTGAATATAGCAATGAACAACTAACTCTTTTCATTGGGTTAGAGAGCTCTATTGTTATTTAATGGATCAATTGTAGTTTTCATTCTACTTCCTCATTTTTTTCTCTTGATTTTGCTTGAAAGCTTTCGATCTTCATCTAATTGAGCAATTGTCTCGGAAGAGAAATTGTTCATACTTGGATTTCCTCTGAACCTTGGAAAAGGAATGAGGAAATCATGCTAGAAATGCTTTCTCACATCGGATTAGGTTGGGGGTTGCATGGATATAGTGACATGTAATCCTGCCAATACTTTGATCTATGAAATTGTGTTGTATAATCAGTGACCAAACTTTATCTATTCCCATGAGCAATTAGATCAATGAATTGGGCAATTGTTCAAGCTTAGAGAGATTGGATTGCCAAGGAATTGGGATTCAATCACATAAGATTGCCAAGAAGATCAATGAATGCATTGATTGAGGAAGAGATGAGAATGAACTTGATCCGGAGAATACAATATCTTTCTATCCCAATGTTCATTTCATTTTTAGTTCTTACATTTATTTTATGTCATTTACTTTCTTGCACTTTACATTTATGTCAATTTACTTATCTGCACTTTATTGCTTTCCTTTACTTTTGTGCAATTTACATTTCCTTGTTGCTTATCATCCAATTATGCTTGTCTAACTAGAATAATCAATCAACTATTGCTTGCTTAATCCGTTAATCCTCGTGGAATCGACCTCACTCTTAAGTGAGTTTTATTACTTGATACGACCTAATGCACTTACCAGTGGTTATTACGGAGAATCAATTTCTCCGTATCAGTACTCCTCCTTGAGGATTCAATGTGGTGCTTGATCTCTTCAATGTCACTCTTTTGCCTTTGTTGTTCTTCCTTCATAGCCCTTTGATCTTCTCTTATGGCTCTTTGGTCTTCCCTTATTTCATTGAGGATGGTGGAATTCTCTTGATGCTCCAACCTCAATTGCTCCATGTTAAAGCTCAATTCTCCCATGGAAATATGCCATTGATCCCAATATCTTTGAGGAGGAAAATACATTCCTTGAGATATCTCAGGGATCTCATGCTGAGGTGGCTGCGCAGGCTCATGTGCATGCTCTCTAGTTTGCTCCATCCTCTTTTTAGTGATGGGCTTGTCCTCCTCAATGTAGATGTCTCCTTCTATGACAAATCTAGCTAAATTGCATAGATGACAGATGAGGTGTAGGAATGCCAACCTTGCATTGGTGGAAGGCTTCTTAGCTATCTTGTACAATTCTTGAGGGATCACCTCATGTACGTCCACCTCATTCCCAATCATAATGCAATGGATCATGATGACCCTTTCAATGGTTACTTCTGACCGATTGCTAGTAGGGATGATAGAGCGTTAGATGAATTCCAACCATCCTCTAGTATGGGCTTGAGTTTAGGCCTTCTTAGTTGAGTGGGCCTGCCTTGGGAATCCCTTTTCCACTGTGCTCCTTCCACACATATGTCTAAGAGCACTTGATCTAGTCTTTGATCAAAGTTGACTCTTCTAGTGTAAGGATGTGGATCTCCTTGCATTAAAGGAAAGTTGAATGCCAACCTCACACTTTCTGGGCTAAAATTTAAGATTCTCCCTCGGACCATGGTCCTCTAATTCTTTGGATTTGGGTTCACACTAGTGTCATGGATTTTACTAACCCATGCATTAGCATAGAACTCTTGCACCATTAAAATCCCAATATTTTAAATGGGATTGGTTAGTACTTCCCAACCTCTTCTCCAGATCTCTCTTTGGATTTCCAGATACTCATTCTTCTTGAGCCTGAAAGGGACCTCAGGGATCACCTTCTTCTCTGCCACTACTTCATAGAAGTGGTCTTGGTGGACTTTGGTGACGAATCTCTCCATCATCCAAGATTCAGAGGTGGCGGCTACTACCTTCCCTTTCCTCTTTCTAGAGGATTCTCCAACCTTGGGTGCCATAAGTGGTAATGGAAAGCAAAAAGCAATGCTTTTCCCTCACCAAAGTTAAAATTTTTACTCATCCTCAAGCAAAAATAAAGAAAAGAGAAGAATGGAGTAGAAAAAGAAGAAATAGAAGGAGATAGAGGAAGAGAGAGGGCTCGGCCGAATGGTGCTTTAGGGTGTATGAGACGTGTGTATATGAAGGTTTAGAAGGAGGGGTATTTATAGGAAGTGGGTAGGGTTGGGTTCGGCCATGAGGGGAGGGAGGGAATTGGGAGGAAAATTTGATTTTGAAGTGGGTGGGGGTTGGTGGGATTTATGATGGTTTTGGGGAAGTGATATGGATGTGTTTTGTCAAGGGTTTTATTAGGAAGAGTGCATGGGAAAGTGTGAAAGAGAGAGGGAAAAAGTAGTGTACGTAAAGATGTTGTGGGACCTACTGCTCCTGAGAGGCTAGGGAATTCAGATTTCCTACCCTCTGCACTGGCGTTTAAACACCCAGGATCTGCTCCCTGGCTGGCGTTTAAACACCAGCTATGCTGCCCATAGGGGGTGTTGAACGCCCAGGATCTACTCCCTGGCTGGTGCTCAACTTCAACAACACTCCATCTAGAGTGTTCTGTTTTCACCACTTTAAAATTTCAGTCTCTGTTCTGACTGCTTCACATGATCATGAACCGAAAAATATAAATTAAAGAAAAACAAAATAAAAAAAATAGGAATAATTAATTAAGGTTGTGTTGCCTCCCAACAAGCACTTCTTTAACGTTATTAGCTTGACGGTTAGCTCCTTATGGAGGTGAGCATGGGCTCAGAATTTTTCCCCTTAAAGTGAACTTTCTTCATGTCTTCTCATGAATGAGCTCTGATAAACCCCATATTTAGGGTTTATCTTGTGTTGAATTTAGATAGTTTTGTCAACCTTTCTCCTATTTATCCAATGAAATAGCATGTTTTTGTAAATTCTCCTTTAATTGTGCTTAAGCGTGAAAACATACTTTTTAGGTCCTTAATTGTTTAATCTTGATTTACCTTTGATTCCATTAGATGCCTTGATATGCTTGTTAAGTGATTTCAGATTTAGGAGGCAAATATTGGATCAAGGAAATGAAGGAAAAGCATGTAAAAATGGAGAACTCATGAAGAAATGAAGGAATCGCAAAAGCTGTCAAGCCGACCTCTTCGCACTTAATCGACCATAACTTGAGCTACAGAGGTCCAAATTATGCGGTTCCAGTTGCATTGGAAAGCTAACATCCGGGGCTTCGAAACAGTATAGGATTTGCCATAGTTGCTACACGTATGGTGATGCATACGTGCACTGTATGCGCACACGTTGTTGCTACCATATGATCCACTTAAAGCAATACGTGGCCAGCGAATTCTAAAGCCTTGTGGGCCCAATCCAACTCATTTTTTATGCTATTTAAGCCAAGGATTGAAGGAAAATCAACACACTTTAAATACTTTACATACTTTTGATCATTAGTTTAGTTTAGGTTAGTTTTAGAGAGAGAAGCTCTCACTTCTCTCTAGGATTAGGATTAGGTTTTAGATCTTGATTAGAAATTCTTAGATCTAGTTTAATTTCATGCTTTGATTTACTCTTCTCTTTGCAATTATTCTTCTTCTACATTTCCTCTTTCTAGTTTTGTATTTAATTCATGTAATTCTCTACTTTTATGTTGATGCACTTTAGTTTCTTCTATTTTCCTTTAATGTAATTTATGATTCATGTTCCTTTATTGTTGATTTGATTTGTTGTTGTTTAATTCCTTGCAATTGAGTAGTGTAGATTTACTTTCCTTGATATTTTACTATGCTTTCATTTTATGCCTTATAAGTGTTTGATAAAATGCTTAGTTGGATTTTAGAGTAGAATTTTAGTGCTCTTGGCTTGGGAAGGTAACTTAAGAACTCTTGAGTTACTAATGTCCAAGTGATTGACGATTGGGAGCCATTAACTCTAGATCTCTGATAAACCCCATTTGGAGGGTTTATCTTGTGTTGAATTTAGAGGATTTTATAACCTTTTAACCCACATTTATCCAATGCAATAGGATGGTTTTATAACTTCTCCTTTAATTGTGCTTAAGTGTGAAAACATGCTTTTAGGTCTTAAAGTAGCTAAATTCAATTCACCTTGATTCCATTAGATGCCTTGATATGTTTATTAAGTAATTTCAGATTTAGGAGGCAAAGATTGGATCAAGGGAATGAAGAAAAAGCATGTATAAATGGAGAACTCATGAAGAAATGAAGGAATCGCAAAAGCTGTCAAGCCGACCTCTTCGCACTTAAACGACCATAACTTGAGCTACAGAGGTCCAAATGATGCGGTTCTAGTTGCGTTGGAAAGCTAACATTCGGGGCGTCAAAAAGATATAAGATTTGTCATTGTTGCTATACGTATGGTGACACATACACGCACTGTACGCGCACATGTCGTTGCTGCCATATGACCTACTTAAAGCAATACGTGGCCAACGAATTCTAAAGCCTTGTGGGCCCAATCCAACTCATTTCTGATGCTATTTAAGCAAAGGATTGAAGAGGAATTAACATACTTTCACACATTAGTTTAGTTTAGTTTAATTTTTGGAGGGAAAGTTAGTTTTAGAGAGAGAAGCTCCCACTTCTCTCTAGGATTAGGAATTAGGATTAGGATTAGTTCTTAGATCTAGGTTTCAATTCATGCCTTCTTCTACTTTTGATTCTCAATTCTTGTTGTTACATTCATCTTCCTCTATTCTTTTGTTGTAATTTCTTCTATGTTGTATGGTGCACGAAATTGTGATCATCAATGGCGCCAACAACTTGGTACGCACAATTGTAATCTCAACTCTTTATCACAACTCCGCATAAATAACCAGCAAGTGCACTGGGTCGTCCAAGTAATAAACCTTACGCGAGTAAGGGTCGATCCTACGGAGATTGTCACCTTGAAGCAAGCTATGGTCATCTTGTAAATCTCAGTCAGGCGGATTCAAATGGTTATGGAGAATTGATAATTAAAAGATGGATAAAATATAAAATAAAGATAGAGATAGAGATACTTATGTAATCCGTTGGTAGGAATTTCAGATAAGCGTATGAAGATGCTTTATTCCTCTTGATCCTCTGCTTTCCTATTGCCTTCATCCAATCATTCATACTCCCTTCTTTGGCAAGATTTATGTTGGGCATCACGGTTGTCAATGGCTACTTCCCGTCCTCTCAGTGAAAATATTCCAAATGCGCTGTCACCGCACGGCTAATCATCTGTCGGTTCTCGATCATGTTGCAATAGGATCAATTGATCCTTTTGCGTCTGTCACACGCCCAACAATCACGAGTTTGAAGCTCGTCACAGTCATCCCTTCCCAGATCCTACTCGGAATACCACAGACAAGGTTTAGACTTTCCGGATCTCAAGAATGACCGCCAATAATCCTAGCCTATACCACGAAGGTTCCTATCTTGGATTAGAAACCCAAGAGATACGCATTCAAGCCATTGTTAGTAGAACAGAGGTGGTTGTCAGGCACATGTTCATAGGTGAGAATGATGATGAGTGTCAAGGATCATCACATTCATCATGTTGAAGAACGAATGGATATCTTAGAGAAGAAGTAGGCATGAATTGAATAGAAAAATAGTAGTACTTTGTAATTCATGAAGAACAGCAGAGCTCCACACCTTAATCTATGGTGTGTAGAAACTCCACCATTGAAAATACATAAGAACAAAAGGGTCTAGGCATGGCCGTGAGGCCAGCCCCCAAACTTGAAAAGGTCTATCCAAGTATATATCAAGTGTCTCAAATACAATAGCAAAAGGTCCTATTTATAGAAGACTAGTAGCCTAGGGTTACAGAAATAAGTAATTAATGCAGAAATCTTCTTCCAGGCCCACTTGGTGTGTGCTTGGGCTGAGCATTGAAGCTTTCATGTGTAAAGACTTTTCTTGGTGTTAAACGCCAGCTTTTGTGCCAGTTTGGGCGTTTAACTCCAGCTTTTATGCCAGTTTTGGCGGTTTGACGCCAGAATTTTTGTGCTGAATTGGAACGCCGGTTTGGGCCATCAAATCTCGAGCAAAGTATAGACTATTATATATTTCTGGAAGGCCCAGAATGTCTACTTTCCAACGCAATTGAGAGAGCGCCAATTAGGCTTCTGTAGCTCCAGAAAATCCACTTCGAGTGCAGGGAGGTCAGAATCCAACAGCATCTACAGTCCTTTTTCAGCCTCTAAATCAAATTTTTGCTCAGGTCCCTCAGTTTCAGCCAAAAAATACCTGAAATCACAGAAAAACACACAAACTCATAGTAAAGTCCAGAAATGTGATTTTTATTTAAAAACTAATAAAAACATAATAAAAACTAACTAAAATATACTAAAAACATTAAAAACAATGCCAAAAAGCGTATAAATTGTTTGCTCATCACAACACCAAACTTAAATTATTGCTTGTCCCCAAGAAACTAAAAATCAAATAGGATAAAAAGAATAGAATGTACAATGAATTCCAAAAACATCTATGAAGATCAGTGTTAATTAGATGAGCGGGGCTTTATCCTTTTTGCTTCTGAACAGTTTTGGCATCTCACTTTATTCCTTGAAGTTCAGAATGATTGGCATCTATAGGAACTCAGAATTCAGATAGTGTTATTGATTCTCCTAGTTAAGTATGTTGATTCTTGAACACAGCTACTTTATGAGTCTTAGCCGTGACCCAAAGCATTTTGTTTTCCAGTATTACCACCAGATACATAAATGCCACAGACACATAACTGGGTGAACATTTTCAGATTGTGACTCAGCTTTCCTAGAGTTCCCAATTAGAGGTGTCCAGAGCTCTTAAGCACACTCTTTTTGCTTTTGGACCACGACTTTAACCGCTCAGTCTCAAGTTTTCACTTGACACCTTCACGCCACAAGCACATGGTTAGGGACAGCTTGGTTTAGCTGCTTAGGCCAGGATTTTATTCCTGTGAGCCCTCCTATCCACTGATGCTAAAAGCCTTGGATCCTTTTTTTTTTTACCCTTGCCTTTTGGTTTAAAGGGCTATTGGCTTTTTCTGCTTGCTTTTTTTTCTTTTTCTTTCTTTCTCTTCTTGTTTTCTCCTTTTTTTTGCCATTTTTTTTCTTTTTTTTCGCAAGCTTTTCACTGCTTTTTTCTTGCTTCAAGAATCATTTTTATGATTTTTCAGATTATCAAATAACATTTCTCCTTTTCCATCATTCTTTCAAGAGCCAACAGTTTTAACATTCATAAACAATCAAATTCAAAAATATGCACTGTTCAAGCATTCATTCAGAAAGACAAAAGTATTGCCACCACATCAGAATAATTAAACTGTTTTAAAATTTGAAATTCATGCACTTCTTTTCCTTTTCAACTAAAACACTCTTTATTTAAGAAAGGTGATAGATTCATTTTCATAACTTTAAGGCATAGACACTTAGACACTAGTGATCATGTAATAAAGACACAAACATAAATAGACATAAGGCATAATTTTCAAAAAAAAAACAGAAAATAAAGAACAAGGAAATTAAAGAATGGGTCCACCTTAGTGATGGCGGCTTGTTCTTCCTCTTGAAGATCTTATGGAGTGCTTGAGCTCCTCAATGTCTCTTCCTTGCCTTTGTTGCTCCTCTCTCATAACTCTCTGGTCTTCTCTAATTTCATGGAGGAGGATAGAATGCTCTTGGTGCTCCACCCTTAGTTGTCCCATATTGGAACTCAATTCTCCTAGGGAGGTGTTGATTTGCTCCCAATAGTTTTGTGGAGGAAAATGCATCCCTTGAGGCATCTCAGGGATTTCATGATGAGGATTTTCCTCATGCTCTTGTCCATGAGTGGGATCTCTTGTTTGCTCCATCCTTTTCTTAGTGATGGGCTTGTCCTCATCAATAAGGATGTCTTCCTCTATGTCAATTCCAGCAGAATTGCAAAGGTGACAAATAAGATGAGGGAAGGCTAAACTTGCCAAAGTGGAGGACTTGTCCGCCACCTTGTGGAGTTCTTGGGATATAACATCATGAACTTCTACTTCCTCTCCAATCATCATGCTATGGATCATGATCGCCCAGTCTATAGTAACTTCAGACCGGTTGCTAGTGGGAATGATTGAGCGTTGGATGAACTCCAACCATCCACTAGCCACGGGCTTAAGGTCATGCCTTCTTAGTTGAACCGGCTTCCCTCTTGAATCTCTCTTCCATTGAGCGCCCTCTTCACAAATGTCTATGAGGATTTAGTCCAACCTTTGCTCAAAGTTGACCCTTCTAGTGTAGGGGTGTGCATCTCCTTGCATCATGGGTAAGTTGAATGCCAACCTTACATTCTCCGGACTAAAATCTAAGTATTTCGCCCGAACCATTGTAAGCCAATTCTTTGGGTCCGGGTTCACACTTTTATCATGGTTCTTGGGGATCCATGCATTGGCATAGAACTCTTGAACCATTATGATTCAGACTTGTTGAAAGGGGTTGGTGAGAACTTCCCAACCTCTTCTTCAAATCTCATGTCGGATCTCCGGATATTCACCCTTTTTTAGTTTGAAAGGGACCTCGGGGATCACCTTCTTCTTGGCCACGACTTCATAGAAGTGGTCTTGATGCACCCTTGAGATGAATCTCTCCATCTTCTATGACTCGGAGCTGGAAGCTTTTGCCTTCCCTTTCCTCTTTCTAGAGGTTTCTCCGGCCTTAGGTGCCATAAATAGTTATGGAAAAATAAAAAGCAACGATTTTACCACACCAAACTTAGAAGGTTTGCTCGTCCTCGAGCAAAAGAAGAAAGAAAGGAGTAGAAGAAGAAGAAATGGAGGAGATGGAGGTGGGTTGGTGTTTTGACCAAGGGGGAGAAGTAGTGTTGATGTTGTGTGAAAATGAAGGGGTGAAGATGGGTTTATATAGGGGTGGAGAGAGGGTTAGGGTTCGGCCATATAGGGTGGGTTTGGGAGGGAAAGTGTTTTGAATTTGAACGGTGAGGTAGGTGGGGTTTTATGATGGATTGATGTGGATTGGTGAAGGGTTTATGGAGAAGAGGGTAGGATTTGATAGGTGAGGGGTTTTTTTGGGGAAGAGGTTTTTAGGTGATTGGTGAATGGGTGAAGAAAAGAGAGAGGTGGGGTAGGCGGGGATCCTGTAGGGTCCACAGATCCTGAGGTGTCAAGGATTTTTCATCCCTGCACCAAGTGGCGTGCAAAACGCCCTTTTCTGTCAATCCTGGCGTTAAACGCCAGGTTACTGCCCATTTCTGGCGGTTAACGCCAGCTTCTTGCCCTTTTCTGGCGTTAAACACCAGTCTGGTGCCCATTTCTGGCGTTAAACGCCCAGAATGGTGCCAGACTGGGCGTTTAACGCCCATTCTGCTGCTCTTACTGGCGCTTAAACGCCAGTAGGGTTCTCCTCCAGGGTGTGCTATTTTTCATTCTGTTTTTCAGTTTGTTTTTGCTTTTTCAATTGTTTTTGTGACTTCACATAATCATCAACCTACAGAAAACATAAAATAACAAATAGAAATTTAACATAGATAAGTAAAATTGGGTTGCCTCCCAACAAGCGCTTCTTTAATGTCAATAGCTTGACAGTGGGCTCTCATGGAGCCTTACAGATACTCAGAGCATGATGATGGCCTCTCAACACCAAACTTAGAGTTTGGATGTGGCCTCCCAACACCAAACTTAGAGTTTGAATGTGGGAGTTTTGTTTGACTCTGCATTGAGAGAAGCTTTTCATGCTTCCTCTCCATGGTTACAGAGGGAGATCCTTGAGCTTTAAACACAAGGGAATCCTCATTCACTTGAAGGACCAATTCCCCTCTGTCAACATCAATCACAGCTTTTCCTGTGGCTAGGAAGGGTCTGCCAAGGATGATGGATTCATCCATACACTTCCCAGTCTCTAGGATTACGAAATCAGCAGGGATGTAATAGTCTTCACCTTTACCAAGACATCCTCTACAAGTCCATAAGCTTGTTTCCTTGAATTGTCTACCATCTCTAATGAGATTCTTGCAGCTTGTACATCAAAAATTCCTAGTTTCTCCATTACAGAAGAGGCATGAGGTTTATGCTTGACCCTAGGTCACACAGAGCCTTTTCAAAGGTCATGGTGCCTATGGTGCAAGGTATTGAGAACTTTCCAGGATCTTGTCTCTTTTGGGGTAATCTCTGCCTAGTCAAGTCATCCAGTTCTTTGATGAGCAATGGGGGTTCATCCTCCCAAGTCTCATTACCAAATAACTTGTCATTTAGTTTCATGATTGCTCCAAGGTACTTAGCAACTTGCTCTTCAGTAACATCTTCATCCTCTTCAGAGGAAGAATACTCATCAGAGCTCATGAATGGCAGAAGTAAATTCAATGGAATCTCTATGGTCTCAGTGTGAGCCTCAGATTCCCATGGTTCCTCATGAGGGAACTCCTTGGAGGCCAGTGGACGTCCAGTGAGATCTTCCTTAGTGGAGATCACTGCCTCTTCCTCCTCTCCAGATTCGGCCGTGTGGTTCATGGTGATGGCCTTGCACTCTCCTTTTGGATTCTCTTCTGTATTGCTTGGAAGAGTACTAGGAGGGAGTTCAGTAGCTTTCTTACTCAGTTGACCCACTTGTGCCTCCAAATTTCTAATGGAGGACCTTGTTTCAGTCATAAAACTTTGAGTGGTTTTAATTAGATCAGAGACTACAGTTGTTAATTCAGAGTGGCTCTGCTTAGAATTCTCTGTCTGTTGCTGAGAAGATGATGGAAAATGTTTGCTATTGCTAAACCTGTTTCTTCCACCATTATTGTTGTTGAAGCCTTGTTGAGGACTCTGTTGGTCCTTCCATGAGAGATTTGGATGATTTCTCCATGAAGGATTATAGGTGTTTCCATAGGGTTCTCCCATGTAATTCACCTCTTCCATTGCTGGTTTCTCAGGATTATAAGCTTCTTCTTCAGATGAAGCTTCCTTAGTACTACCTGGTGCAGCTTGCATTCCAGACAGACTTTGAGAAATCATATTGACTTGCTGAGTCAATATTTTATTCTAAGCCAGTATGGCATTCAGAGTATCAATCTCAAGAACTCCTTTCTTCTGATTTGTCCCATTATTCACATGGTTCCTTTCAGAAGTGTACATGAATTGGTTATTTGCAACCATCTCAATGAGTTCCTGAGCTTCTGCAGGCGTCTTCTTCAGATGAAGAGATCCTCCAGCAGAGCTGTCCAATGACATCTTGGACAGTTCAGACAGACCATCATAGAAGATACCTATGATGCTCCATTCTGAAAGCATGTCAGAAGGGCACCTTCTGATTAATTGCTTGTATCTTTCCCAAGCTTCATAGAGGGATTCACCATCCTTCTGTCTGAAGGTTTGGACTTACACTCTAAGCTTACTCAATTTTTGAGGTGGAAAGAACTTTGCCAAGAAGGCATTGACTAGCTTTTCCCAAGAGTTCAGGCTTTCCTTAGGTTGTGAATCCAACCATATCCTAGCTCTGTCTCTTACAGCAAAAGGAAAGAGCATAAGCTTGTAGACCTCGGGATCAACCCCATTGGTCTTGAGAGTGTCATAGATTTGTAGAAATTCAGCTAAGAACTGATGAGGATCTTCCAATGGAAGTCCATGAAACTTGCAATTCAGTTGCATTAGAGAAACTAATTGAGGCTTAAGCTCAAAGTTGTTTGCTCCAATGGCAGGGATTGAGATGTTTCTCCCATAGAAGTCAGGAGTAGGTGCAGTAAAGTCACCAAGCACCTTCCTTGCATTGTTGACATTGTTGTTGTTTTCAGCTGCCATGTCTTTTTCTTGTTTGAAAAGTTCTGTTAGGTCCTCTATAGAGGGTTATACTTTAGCTTCTCTTAGCTTTCTCTTCAAGGTCCTTTCAGGTTCAGGATCAGCTTCAACAAGAATGCCTTTGTCCTTGCTTCTGCTCATATGAAAAGAGAAGAAGAAAGTATAGAATCCTCTATGTCACAGTATAGAGATTCCTTGAAGTGTCAGAGGAAAAGAAGAATAGAAGGAGAAGGTAGAAAGAGAAGAATTCGAACTTATCAAGAGGGATAGAGTTCGAATTGTTGATAGTGGAGGAGTGTTAGTCCTTTAAATAGAACTATGTGAGAAGAGGGGAAGAATTCTCGAAATTAAAGTAAAAGATTTTGAAATAATTAAAAGAAATTTTGAAAATTTGATTGATGATTTTTGATAATTAAAGTTGGGAAAGAAATTGAGTGATTTTTGAAAAAGATTTTTGAAATTAGAAATAAAAAAGATATGATTGAAAATTATTTTGAAAAAGATGTGATTAAGAAGATATGATTGAAAAGATATGGTTTTAAAAAGATATGATTGAAAGGATATAATTGAAAAACAATTTAAAAAGATTTGATTTTAAAATTAATGACTTGGCTAACAAGAAATTTAAAAGATATGATTCATATATTAAACCTTTCTTAACAAGAAAGCAACATACTTGAAATTTTTAAATCAAATCATTAATTGTTAGCAAGTATTTTTGAAAATAGTAAAAAAATAGAAAGAAATTTATTTTGAAAAGATATGATTGAAAAGATATGATTTGAAAAAGATTTGATTTTGAAAACTTATGAAAACTTGAAAAAAAATTTGAATTAAAAACAAAATCTTCTCTCTTATGTCATCCTGGCGTTAAACGCCCAGAATGGTATCCATTCTGGCATTTAATGCCCAAAATGCTACCCTTTTGGGCGTTTAACACCCAGCCAGGTACCCTGGCTGGCGTTTAAATGCCAGTTTTCCTTCTTCACTGGGCGTTTTGAACGCCCAGCTTTTTCTGTGTAATTCCTCTGCTGCATGTTCTGGATCTTCAATTCTCTGTATTATTGACTTGAAAAGACATAATTTTGAAAATTTTTTGGATTTTTAATGATGAGGAACAATCAAAATTCAATTAAACATGGAAAACTAAGATCAAATACATAATGCATGCAAGGCACCAAACTTAAAAGTTTGTATACTAAGGACTATAACAATTTGAAAAATGCATGTGAGAAACAACCAAACACACAAAACAAGAGAATTTAAAGACCAGAGCAAGGACATCATCAAGAACATCTTCAAGATCAATGACGAACATAATGCATGTAATTTTTGAAAATTAGAAGAATAAAGACATGCGATTGACACCAAACTTAAAATTAGACACTAGACTTAAACAAGAAACATAGAATATTTTTTATTTTTATGGTTTTATAAAATTTTTTTGTGATTTTTCAAAAATTGAGTGGAAAAGAAAATAAAGAGATTCAAAATTTTTAATAAGAATTCCAGGAATCATTGCAATGCTAGTCTAAGACTCCGGTCCAGGAATTTGACATGGCTTACTAGCCAGCCAAGCTTTCAAAGAAAGCTCCGGTCCAAAACACTAGACATGGCCAATGGCCAGCCAAGCTTTAGCAGAGCATTGCTCATAATAGCAAAATTGATAGAAATCAACAAGCTCCTGTGATGATAAGTTGAAACCTCGGTCCAAAAGATTAGACATGGCTTCACAGCCATCCAGACTTCAACAAAATCATCATGAAACTCTAGAATTCATTCTTAAAAACTCTGAAGAACAAAATAGAAATTTTTTTTGTATTTTTGAAAATTTTTTTTTTCGAAAATAAAAATTAAAAAGCGTAAACATAAAATAAAATTACCAAATCTAAGAAATAAGATGAACCGTCAGTCGTCCAAACTCGAACAATCCCCGGTAATGGCGCCAAAAACTTGGTGCACGAAATTGTGATCATTAATGGCGCCAAAAACTTGGTACGCACAATTGTAATCTCAACTCTTTATCACAACTCCGCACAACTAACCAGCAAGTGCACTGGGTCGTCCAAGTAATAAACCTTACGCGAGTAAGGGTCGATCCAACGGAGATTGTCGGCTTGAAGCAAGCTATGGTCATCTTGTAAATCTCAGTCAGGCGGATTCAAATGGTTATGGAGAATTGATAATTAAAAGATGGATAAAATATAAAATAAAGATAGAGATAGAGATACTTATGTAATTGATTGGTAGGAATTTCAGATAAGCGTATGAAGATGCTTTGTTCCTCTTGATCCTCTGCTTTCCTATTGCCTTCATCCAATCATTCATACTCCCTTCCATGGCAAGCTTTATGTTGGGCATCACCGTTGTCAATGGCTATTTCCCATCCTCTCAGTGAAAATGTTCCAAATGCACTGTCACCGCACGGCTAATCATCTGTCGGTTCTCGATCATGTTAAAATAGGATCCATTGATCCTTTTGCGTCTGTGACACGCCCAACAATCGTGAGTTTGAAGCTCGTCACAGTCATCCCTTCCCAGATCCTACTCGGAATACCACGGACAAGGTTTATACTTTTCGGATCTCAAGAATGACCGCCAATAATTCTAGCCTATACCACGAAGGTTCCAATCTTGGATTAGAAACCCAAGAGATACGCATTCAAGCCATTGCTAGTAGAACAGAGGTGGTTGTCAGGCACATGTTCATAGGTGAGAATGATGATGAGTGTCACAGATCATCACATTCATCAAGTTGAAGAACGAATGAATATCTTAGAGAAGAAGTAGGCGTGAATTGAATAGAAAAATAGTAGTACTTTGCATTAATTCATGAAGAACAGCAGAGCTCCACACCTTAATCTATGGTGTGTAGAAACTCCACCGTTGAAAATACATAAGAACAAAAGGGTCTAGGCATGGCCGTGAGGCCAACCCCCAAACGTGAAAAGGTCTATCCAAGTATATATCAAGTGTCTCAAATACAATAGCAAAAGGTCCTATTTATAGAAGACTAGTAGCCTAGGGTTACAAAAATAAGTAATTAATGCAGAAATCTTCTTCCGGGCCACTTGGTGTGTGCTTGGGCTGAGCATTGAAGCTTTCAGGTGTAGAGACTTTTTTGGAGTTAAACGCCAGCTTTTGTGCTAGTTTGGGCGTTTAACTCTAGCTTTTATGCCAGTTCTGGCGTTTTGACGCCAGAATTTTTGTGTTGAAAGGGAACGCCGGTTTGGGCCATCAAATATTGGGCAAAGTAAGGACTATTATATATTGTTGGAAAGCCCAGGATGTCTACTTTCCAACGCAATTGAGAGAGTGCCAATTGGGTTTTCGTAGCTCCAGATAATCCACTTCGACTGCAGGGAGGTCAGAATCCAACAACATCTGCAGTTCTTTTTCAGTCTCTGAATCAGATTTTTGCCCAGGTCCCTCAATTTCAGCCAGAAAATACCTGAAATCACAGAAAAACACACAAACTCATAGTAAAGTCCAGAAATGTGATATTTATTTAAAAACTAATAAAAACATAATAAAAACTAACTAAAATATACTGAAAACATACTAAAAACAATGCCAAAAAGCGTATAAATTATCCGCTCATCATTGTTTCTATGCTTTATTGTAGATCTACTTTTGTTCCTTCTCTTTTCATTCAATTCAAGTTGAGGTAATTCATAATAATTGTGCTTCTTTTAGTTGTTGTTGTTAATTCTTTGCAATTAGTTGTCGTTAAATTTTACTCTTGTTGTTGATTTACTATGCTTTATTCTTTTGCCTTCCAAGTGTTTGTCAAAATGCTTGAGAAGATGTTAGAGTAGGTTTTAGTGCTCTTGGCTTGGAAAGGTAACTTAGGAACTCTTGAGTTACTAATGTCCAAGTGATTGATGATTGGGAGCCATTAACTCTAGATCTCACTAATTGAATTGGTGGAAAACTAGGACTTATGGACTTGGATTGACATAGCTCATTTGACTTTCCTTTATTAGTTAGAGGATGACTTAATGGGGTTGATCTTTGCCAATTCTCATGTTGTGGTTAGTGATAGGGATAGAGATCCTTGACCACCAAACCTTGCCAAAGTCTTTTTGTTATTTGAATTTCATTTCCATTTACTTTTCATGTTTCCTATCTCAAAAACCCCAAAAAATACTTCATAACCAATAACAAGGACACTTCATTGCAATTCCTAGGGAGAAAGACCCGAGGTTTAATACTTCGGTTTATAGATTTTAGGGGTTTGTTACTTGTGACAAACAATTGGTGCACGAAATTGTGATATCTGGTAATGGCTTCTTAGGCCAGATACTCTGATCTAGTTTTACAGTCTGTCACAACTTCGATACAACTAACCAGCAAGTGCACTGGGTCGTCCAAGTAATACCTTACGTGAGTTAGGGTCGAATCCCACGGAGATTGTTGGTATGAAGCAAGCTATGGTCACCTTGTAGATCTCAGTCAGGCGGATATAAAATAATTATGTGGTTTTCGAATATTATATAATAAAATAGGGATAGAGATACTTATGTAAATCATTGGTAGGAATTTCAGATAAGCGAATGGAGATGCTTTTCGTTCCTCTGAACCTCTGCTTTCCTGCTATCTTCATCCAATCAGTCTTACTCCTTTCCATGGCTGGCTTTATGCAAGGGCATCACCGTTGTCAGTGGCTACATCCCCTCCTCTCAGTGAATAATATGCTCACGCACCCTGTCACGGCACGGCTATTCATCTGTCGGTTCCCGATCATGCTGGAATAGGATTCACCCTCCTTTTGCGTCTGTCACTAACGCCCAGCATTCGCGAGTTTGAAGCTCGTCACAGTCATTCAATCATTGAATCCTACTCGGAATACCACAGACAAGGTTTAGACTTTCCGGATTCTCTTGAATGCCGCCATCATTCTAGCTTACGCCACGAAGATTCCGGTTAAGAGATCTAAGAGATATTCATTCTAGCTTATTTCATGTAGAACGGAAGTGTTTGTCAGGCACGTGTTCATAGCGGAGATGGTGATGAGCGTCACACATAATCATCACCTTCATCACGTTCTTGGGTGCGAATGGATATCTTAGAAGCGAAATAAGATGAATTGAATAGAAAACAGTAGTACTTGCATTAATCTTTGAGGAACAGCAGAGCTCCACACCTTAATCTATGGAGTGTAGAAACTCTACCGTTGAAAATACATAAGTGGAGGTCCAGGCATGGCCGAGATGGCCAGCCCCCTAAAACGTGATCAAAGGATCATAAGGTAATCCAAAGATGCCTAATACAATAGTAAGAGGTCCTATTTATAATAAACTAGCTACTAGGGTTTACATGAGTAAGTATTTGATGTATAAATCCACTTCCAGGGCCCACTTGGTGTGTGTTTGGGCTGAGCTTAAGTGTTGCACGTGCAGAGGCCAATTGTGGAGTTGAACGCCAGTTTTTGTGCCAGTTTGGGCGTTCAACTCTGGTTTTGGATCCTTTTCTGGCGCTGGACGCCAGATTTCGGTAGAAAGCTGGCGTTGAACGCCAGTTTACATCGTCAATTCTTGGCCAAAGTATGGACTATTATATATTGCTGGAAAGCCCTGGATGTCTACCTTCCAACGCAATTGGAAGCGCGCCATTTCGAGTTCTGTAGCTCCAGAAAATCCACTTTGAGTGCAGGGAGGTCAGAATCCAACAGCATCAGCAGTCCTTTTTCAACCTCTGAATCTGATTTCTGCTCAAGTCCCTCAATTTCAGCCAGAAAATACCTGAAATCACAGAAAAACACACAAACTCATAGTAAAGTCCAGAAATGTGAATTTAACACAAAATCTATTAAAAACATCCCTAAAAGTAACTAGATCCTACTAAAAACATACTAAAAACAATGTCAAAAAGCGTATAAATTATCCGCTCATCACAACACCAAACTTAAATTGTTGCTTGTCCCCAAGCAACTGAAAATCAAATAGGATAAAAAGAATAGAATATACTATAAATTCCAAACTATCAATGAAACCTAGCTCCAATCATATGAGCGGGACTTATAGCTTTTTGCCTCTTGAATAGTTTTGGCATCTCACTTTATCCATTGAGGTTCAGAATGATTGGCATCTATAGGAACTTCAGATTTCGAATAGTGTTATTGACTCTCTTAGTTCAGCATAATGATTCTTGAACACAGCTTCTTTATGAGTCTTGGCCGTGGCCCTAAGCATTTTGTTTTCCTGTATTACCACCGGATACATAATTGCCACAGACACATAATTGGGTGAACCTTTTCAGATTGTGACTCAGCTTTGCTAAAGTCCCCAATTAGAGGTGTCCAGGGTTCTTAAGCACACTCTTTTTTTTTTTTTTTGCTTTGGACCTTGACTTTAACCGCTCAGTCTCAAGTTTTCACTTGACACCTACACGCCACAAGCACATGGTTAGGGACAGCTTGGTTTAGCCGCTTAGACCAGGATTTTATTCCTTTAGGCCCTCCTATCCACTGATGCTCAAAGCCTTGGGATCCTTTTTATTTGCCCTTGCCTTTTGGTTTTAAGGGTTATTGGCTTTTTGCTCTTGCCTCTTGGTTTTAAGAGCTTTTGGCTTTTTCTGCTTACTTTTTCTTTCTCTTTTTTTTTTCGCCTATTTTTTTTTTTTCTGCAAGCTTTGCTCTTTGCTGCTTTTTCTTGCTTCAAGAATCATTTTTATGATTTTTCAGATTATCAAATAACATGTCTCCTAGTCATCATTCTTTCAAGAGCCAACATATTTAACATTCTTAAACAACAACTTCAAAAGACATATGCACTGTTCAAGCATACATTCAGAAAACAAGAAGCATTGTCACCACATCAATATAATTAAACTAAGTTCAAGGATAAATTCGAAACTCATGTACTTCTTGTTCTTTTGAATTAAAACATTTTTTTATTTAAGAGAGGTGATGGATTCATAGGACATTTATAACTTTAAGACAGAGTTACTAACTACTAATGATCATGTAATGAAGACACAAACATAGATAAGCACATAACATAGAAAATGAAAAACAGAGAAAGTAAGAACAAGGAATGAGTCCACCTTAGTGATGTCCTTGAGCTCTTCTATGTCTCTTCCTTGCCTTGGCTGCTCCTCCTTCATTGCTTTTAGATCTTCTCTGATTTCATGAAGGATGATGGAGTGCTCTTGATGTTCCACCCTTAGTTGCTTCCAATAATTGTGTGGAAGAAAATGTATCCCCTGAGGTATCTCAGGGATCTCTTGATTTGCAGTCAAATGTTCTACCACTGACCTATAGACCCTTGATGGAAGCTTTTGTCTTCCCTTTCCTCTTTCTAGAGGTTTCTCTGGCCTTAGGTGCCATCAATGGTTATGGAAAAAACAAAAAAAGCTATGCTTTTACCACACCAAACTTAGAATGTTGCTCGCCCTCGAGCAAAAGAAGAAAGAATAGAAGAAGAAGAAGAGGATATGGAGGAGATGGATGGAGGTGTGTATTCCGCCATATGGGTGGGATTGGGTGGGAGAGAGATGTTGAATTTTGAAGGTAGTGGTTGTATGGATGTGAGTGGTAAATGGAAAAAAAAAAGAAGGGATGATCATGAATGGAAAGAGAGATGATGAGGTAGGTGGGGGTCTTGTGGGGTCCACAGATCCTGAGGTGTCAAGGAATTTATATCCCTGCACCAATTTAGGCATGTAAAATGCCCTTGCACACAACTCTGGGCGTTCAGCGCCAGGTTGGTGCCCATTTTGGGCGTTCAACGCCCCTTTGCTGCCATTTCTGGCGTTGAACGCCAGAACCATGCTTGTTCTGGGCGTTCAGCGCCAGGATGCTCCCATTCTGGGTGTTCAGCGCCAGAACTATGCTCTGTTCTGGCGTTTGAACACCAGACAGATGCTCCTCCAGGGTGTGATTTTTCTTCTGCTGTTTTTGATTCCGTTTTCAATTTTTATATTTATTTTGTGACTGCACATGATCATGAACCTAAGAAAACATGAAAAACAATAAAAATAAGAATTAGATAAACATTGGGTTGCCTCCCAACAAGCGCTTCTTTAATGTCAATAGCTTGACAGTGGGCTCTCATGGAGCCTCACAGATGTGCAGAGCTTTGTTGAGACTCTCCAACACCAAACTTAGAGTTTGACTGTGGGGGCTCTGGTTGACTCTGCCTTGAGAGAAGCTTTTTCTGCTTCCTCTCCATGGTTGCAGAGGGAGATCCTTGAGTTTTAAACACAAGGGAGTCCTCATTCCATTGAAGGATTATTTCACCTCTATCAACATTAATCACAGCTCTTGCTGTGGCCAGGAAAGGTCTTCCTAGGATGATGGATTCATCCTCTTCCTTTCCAGTATCCAGGACTATGAAATCAGCAGGGATGTAAAGGCCTTCAACCTTTACTAATACGTCCTCTACTTGTCCATAAGCCTGTTTTCTAGAGCTGTCTGCCATCTTTAATGAGATTTTAGCAGCTTGCACCCCATAGATTCCCAGTTTCTCTATTACAGAGAGGGGCATGAGGTTTATTCCTGAACCAAGGTCACATAGAGCCTTAAAGATCATGGTGCCTATGGTACAGGGTATTATGAACTTTCCAGGATCCTGTCTCTTCTGAGGCAATGTCAGTTGATCCAGATCACTTAGTTCATTGATGAACAAGGGAGGTTCAACTTCCCAAGTATCAATGCCAAATAATTTGGCATTTAGCTTCATGATTGCACCAAGAAACTTGGCAGTTTGCTCTTCAGTAACATCCTCATTCTCTTCAGAAGAGGAATACTCATCAGAGCTCATGAAGGGCATAAGGAGGTTCAATGGGATCTCTATGGTCTCTAGATGGGCCCCAGAATCCTTTGGTTCCTCAGAGGGAAGCTCCTTATTGACCACTGGACGTCCCAGGAGGTCTTCCTCCTTGGGATTCACGTCCTCTCCTCTCCTCACAGGTTCGGCCATGGCGCTTATGTCAATGGCCTTGCACTCTCCTTTTGGATTCTCTTCTGTATTGCTTGGGAGAGTACTAGGAGGGATTTCAGTGATCCTTTTACTCAGCTGGCCCACTTGTGCTTCCAGATTTCTAATAGAAGATCTTGTTTCATTCATGAAACTTACAGTGGCCTTAGATAGATCAGAGACTAAGTTTGCTAAATTAGAAGCATTTTGTTCAGAGTTCTCTGTCTGTTGCTGAGTTGATGATGGAAAAGGCTTGCTATTGCTAAACCTGTTTCTTCCACCATTATTAAAGCCTTGTTGAGGCTTTTGATCCTTCCATGAGAAATTTGGATGATTTCTCCATGTTGAGTTATAGGTGTTTCCATAAGGTTCACCTAAGTAATTCACCTCTGCTATTGCAGGGTTCTCAGGATCATAAGCTTCTTTTTCATAAGAAGCCTCTTGAGTACTGTTGGATGCAGCTTGCATTCCATGCAGACTCTGAGAGATCATATTGACTTGCTGAGTCAATATTTTATTCTGAGCCAATATGGCATTCAGAGTATCAACTTCAAGAACTCCCTTCTTCATAGGCGTCCCATTACTCACAGGATTCCTTTCAGAAATGTACATGAACTGGTTATTAGCAACCATGTCAATGAGTTCTTGAGCTTCTGCAGGCGTTTTCTTCAGGTGAATGGATCCACCTGCAGAAGTGTCCAATGACATCTTTGATAGCTCAGATAAAACCATCATAGAATATATCCAGGATGGTCCATTCTGAAAGCATGTCAGAAGGACACTTTTTGGTCAACTGTTTGTATCTTTCCCAAGCTTCATAGAGGAATTCACCTTCTTTCTGTCTGAAGGTTTGAACATAAGCTCTAAGCTTGCTCAGCTTTTGAGGAGGAAAGTACTTGGCTAAGAAAGCCGTGACCAGCTTATCCCAAGAGTTCAGGCTGTCTTTGGGTTGAGAATCCAACCATAATCTAGCTCTGTCTCTTACAGCAAAAGGGAAAAGCATGAGCCTGTAGACTTCAGGATCTACTCCATTAGTCTTAACAGTATCACATATCTGCAAGAATTCAGTTAAGAACTGAAAAGGATCTTCAGATGGAAGTCCATGAAACTTGCAGTTCTGCTGCATCAGAGAAACTAATTGAGGTTTCAGCTCAAATTTGTTTGCTCCAATGGCAGGAATGGAGATGCTTCTTCCATGTAAATTGGAATTAGGTGCAATAAAGTCACCAAGCATCCTCCTTGCATTATTATTATTTTCGGCTGCCATCTCCTCTTCTTGTTTGAAAATTCCTAACAGGTGCTTACTGGTTAGTTGTAATTCAGAGTCCTTTCAGGTTCTGGATCTGCTTCAACAAGAATATTCTTGTCCTTGCTCCTGCTCATATGACAAAGAAGAAGGCACAGAAAAATAATAATAATAGAGATCCTTTTTTTTTTTTTGAATGAGGGAGAGATGTTAGTAGATGAATAAATAAAAAAAAAATAGAAGGAGATGAGAGAGAAGAGAATTTTCGAAAATAATTTTTGAAAAAGAGTTAGTGATTTTCGAAAATTAAGATTTAAAAATTAAAATAATTAATAAATTAAAAAGAAATTTTGAAAAAGGGGGAAGATATTTTCGAAAAATGAGAGAGAGAGAATTAGTTAGGTAGTTTTGAAAAAGTTAAGGAACAAACAAAAAGTTAGTTAGTTAGTTGAAACAAATTTTGAAAAGATAAGAAGTTAGGAAGTTAGAAAAGATATTTTGAGAAGATATTTTTTGAAAAAGATAAGATAAGTAGATATTTTTGAAAAGATATGATAGAAATTAGTTTTTGAAAAAGATTTGATTTTTAAAATCACAATTAATGACTTGATTCACAAGAAATCACAAGATATGATTCTAGAACTTAAAGTTTGAATCTTTCTTAACAAGTAAGTAACAAACTTGAAATTTTTGAATCAAAACATTAATTGATTAGTTATTTTCGAAAATTTTATATAAAAATAAGAAAAAGATTTTTGAAAAATATTTTTGAAATTTTCGAAAATAACTAAGAATTTTGAAAAAGATTTGATTTTTGAAAAAGATTTTGAAAACGATAAGATTTTCAAATTGAAAATTTGATTTGACTCATAAGAAACAATTTGATTTTAAAAACTTTTGAAAAAGTCAACTCAAATTTTCGAATTTGATGAGAGAAAAAGGGAAAGATATTTTTTTTTTAATTTTTGAAATTTTTATGAAAAACATGAAAATTATGCAATGCATGAAATTTTTAGATCAAAACAATGAATGCATGCAAGAATGCTATGAATGTCAAGATGAACACCAAGAACACCATGAATGTCAAGATGAACATCATAGACACAATTTTGAAAAAATTTTAATGCAAAGAAAACATGCAAGACACCAAACTTAGAATTCTTTAATGCTTACGCACTAAGAATTCAAGAATGCATATGATAAACATGAAAAGACACAAAACAAAAAATCATCAAGATCAAACAAGAAGCCTTACCAAGAACAACTTGAAGATCATGAAGAACACTATGAATGCATGATATTTTCGAAAAAATGCAAGATGCATATGCAATTGACACCAAACTTATGATATGACTCAAGACTCAAACAAGAGCACAAAAATATTTTTGATTTTTATGATTTTCTAAATTTTTTTGGATTTTTATTTTATATTTTTCGAAAATTTATATGAAAAAGAAAAAATAAGGATTCCAAAATTTTCAACATGAATTCCAGGAGTCTTATGCTCTAAAGCTCCAATCAAAGGGTCAGGCATGGCTTAATAGCCAGCCAAGCTTTAGTATGTAACTCAGACATGACATGCCTGACATTCCTTACATTCAACAGCCAATTGGCTAAGAAAGATAAAGAAGCTTTTCTCTTGAGTATAAGGATTGAGACATGGCTTTACAGCCAGCCAGGCTTCAACATGCTTCATGAAACACTAGAATTCATTCTTAAAAATTCTGAAGCCATAGAATAATTTATTTTTGAAAACTTTTTTTTTTTCGAAAACAAAGGAGAAAATTTTGAAAGATTTTTGAAAATAAAACAAAAAGAAAATTACCTAATCTGAGCAACAAGATGAACCGTCAGTTGTCCAAACTCGAACAATCCCCGGCAACGGCGCCAAAAACTTGGTGCTGTTGCCGGATCAAAAGGGAATCTGGCACTGATGTTACCGGACCAAAAGCTTGCCGAAAACTCAAACAATCCCCGGCAACGGCGCCAAAAACTTGGTGCACGAAATTGTGATCTCTGGTAATGGCTTCTTAGGCCAGATACTCTGATCTAGTTTTACAGTCTGTCACAACTTCGATACAACTAACCAGCAAGTGCACTGGGTCGTCCAAGTAATACCTTACGTGAGTAAGGGTCGAATCCCACGGAGATTGTTGGTATGAAGCAAGCTATGGTCACCTTGTAGATCTCAGTCAGGCGGATATAAAATAATTATGTGGTTTTCGAATATTATATAATAAAATAGGGATAGAGATACTTATGTAAATCATTGGTAGGAATTTCAGATAAGCGAATGGAGATGCTTTTCGTTCCTCTGAACCTCTGCTTTCCTGCTATCTTCATCCAATCAGTCTTACTCCTTTCCATGGCTGGCTTTATGCAAGGGCATCACCGTTGTCAGTGGCTACATCCCCTCCTCTCAGTGAATAATATGCTCACGCACCCTGTCACGGCACGGCTATTCATCTGTCGGTTCCCGATCATGCTGGAATAGGATTCACCCTCCTTTTGCGTCTGTCACTAACGCCCAGCATTCGCGAGTTTGAAGCTCGTCACAGTCATTCAATCATTGAATCCTACTCGGAATACCACAGACAAGGTTTAGACTTTCCGGATTCTCTTGAATGCCGCCATCATTCTAGCTTACGCCACGAAGATTCCGGTTAAGAGATCTAAGAGATATTCATTCTAGCTTATTTCATGTAGAACGGAAGTGTTTGTCAGGCACGTGTTCATAGCGGAGATGGTGATGAGCGTCACACATAATCATCACCTTCATCACGTTCTTGGGTGCGAATGGATATCTTAGAAGCGAAATAAGATGAATTGAATAGAAAACAGTAGTACTTGCATTAATCTTTGAGGAACAGCAGAGCTCCACACCTTAATCTATGGAGTGTAGAAACTCTACCATTGAAAATACATAAGTGGAGGTCCAGGCATGGCCGAGATGGCCAGCCCCCTAAAACGTGATCAAAGGATCATAAGGTAATCCAAAGATGCCTAATACAATTGTAAGAGGTCCTATTTATAATAAACTAGCTACTAGGGTTTACATGAGTAAGTATTTGATGTATAAATCCACTTCCGGGGCCCACTTGGTGTGTGTTTGGGCTGAGCTTAAGTGTTGCACGTGCAGAGGCCAATTGTGGAGTTAAACGCCAGTTTTTGTGCCAGTTTGGGCGTTCAACTCTGGTTTTGGATCCTTTTCTGGCGCTGGATGCCAGATTTGGGTAGAAAGCTGGCGTTGAACGCCAGTTTACGTCGTCAATTCTTGGCCAAAGTATGGACTATTATATATTTCTGGAAAGCCCTGGATATCTACTTTCCAACGCAATTGGAAGCGCGCAATTTCGAGTTCTGTAGCTCCAGAAAATCCACTTTGAGTGCAGGGAGGTCAGAATCCAACAGCATCAGCAGTCCTTTTTCAACCTCTGAATCTGATTTCTGCTCAAGTCCCTCAATTTCAGCCAGAAAATACCTGAAATCACAGAAAAACACACAAACTCATAGTAAAGTCCAGAAATGTGAATTTAACACAAAATCTATTAAAAACATCCCTAAAAGTAACTAGATCCTACTAAAAACATACTAAAAACAATGTCAAAAAGCGTATAAATTATCCGCTCATCAACAATCTTTTATATGAAAGGACTATTTTTGGTTTAGAAACTATACTTGCAACGAGATTTCAATTGTGAATTCTAAACCACACAAAAGTCCTCTCATCAAAATGGCACCGTTGCTGGGGAATTGCAATGGTGTTGTGTTTTTGGTTATTGTATATATGTGAATATTGTGAATATGTTTGTCTTTTGCCTCCTTGTTAGTTCTTGCTAGTTTTAGGATTTAATTTCCTTTCTTCTTATTTGATTTTGTTTTCATTTTCTCTTGCTATCATGAATTCTCACTTTGGCTATGAGTTTGGTTCTAATTGTGTTGTAGGAAATGTGAACTTCAATGATGATACTCATTTTGGATGGAACCAACAAATTTGGAAGGAGCCTCAAGGAATTGATCACTCCTATTGGCAACAACCTCCAGTTGCGTATAGGTATAATTTCCATCCTAATGCATGTCAATTCAATGGCTATGGTGACTCTTTTTGTGATAATCAACTACCACCATCATATGCCTATGACTCTTATCCTCAACATGAACCTCAACCATTCTCACAAGCCTCTTATTACCAAACACCTTCCTATGATCCATATCCATCATATAACCAATCACCCATACCATATTCTTATGACCATTATGAGCAAGAACCTTTAGAACCACCACAACCATATCAAGATTACTACCATGAACCACCTCAATGCACACCATCTCCATACCCTTACCAAGAAGAACCACCTTCCTACTATAAACCCTCTCTCCAAAATAATGAACCCTCCTATCCACCCCAAATCCCAATAGATGACTCTCTCACATTGCTACTTCAAGGACAAGCGGATATACAAAGGAACACCCTAGAGTTTGTGACTAACTTGACCAAGGTAGTGCATACCTTAGCCTACCAATTCTTGAACACTCAAGGTGCTTCCATAGCTGCATATGGAGAATCAATTGAAGAGCATAGCATGAAGGAGAGATTGAAAACTCTGGTGGGGGATGAGGGATGCCATTTTGTATTGGAGCAACTAGAGAAAGCCATGATTGTTGAAGAAAAGGAAGAAGTGGTTGAAGATTTAGGAGATGTTGAAAGTCCAAGGGAATGTAGCATCATGGAGCACTCTTCCAAGAAGCTTAATATTGATGTTGAGGAGGGTGCGCAACCTCCAAGGCATATCATCGTTGGAGACTTGGAAGAGGCTTATCAAGAGATAGATTCAATCATGGATGAATTTCTCTCTACAATGGAATCCTCTCCCATTGGACATGAAGTTGAAATTATAAAAGAATGTGCATAACCTTCCATACCCTTGGTGAGCAATGAGAAAGAGAGTGAATCGGAAGAGAGCCACCAAAAGGAAAAAGTTGGCATAGTGTATATCGAAATTGAAGAATATGAAGAGGTTAATCAAGAGATGAATTCATTCATCAATGAATTCCTATCCAAAATTGAATCATCTCCCATTGGGCAAGATGAAGTTCTTGAAGACAACACCAAGCCAAGTGATAAAAAGGGAAAGGTTGAAATTGAGGGAGCTTGCAAAGAGGTGGAAACAACTAAAGAAGAGCCTAAAGAAGTAGACCTCACATTGTCTAAGTGTGGGGAGGTCTCCCTCCCCAAATTACCATCCAACACAACATTCAAGTGGGTAAAATTCTCATCCCTAAGCTTTTCTTTCTCACTTGAATATGGGTTAATTGAAAATGATGGTCAACTTAGAGCACTTTGTGGAATTAAAAGTAAAAGGGAGTTGTGTAGTAGTTGGAGGTTTGGAATTAGGCTCATGAAGGTCAAAACATCAAAGTATAGGGACTATGATTGGATGAATGCTACTTTACATGGGTCTAAGAAGAAGATTTGGTGCGCTAAAGAGAATTCTACTTGTCATACCTGTCAACCAACCGAACGGGAAATACATGGAAGTCAACTTGAAGACCGGTGCGAAAATAAGATATGGGATCCCGGATCGAAGCATGAAGACCAACCAAGGGAGTTCATACCTTGGGTAGAACTCCACCCGAACTTGGTGAAGACGGTTGGAATTTCTATCAACGATTTGAGGCACAATGATCCTTGGAGATTCAAGGATGAGTACAAGCATAAGCCACCATGACAAGAGCTTCCCAAAGGTCCAACTTAAGGACTTAAACTAAAAGTGCTAGGTGGGAGACACCCCACCATGGTAAACTCTTTCCACTCTCTTGTAGACTTGCTTAATAAATTATTTGAGTTACTATTGTAGGTAGTTCTCTTTCCATATAATTGTTTTAATAAATTGGCTGTTAGTTACTTGTGATGCAAGTTTCCTTGTTTATTTTTTTGAAAAACCTTCAACAACCAAATAGAATTTTATAATTTTGCATATGTAGTTGATTTTGGAGTTATAAGTAGTGTTAGGGAGATTTTAGGCTATTTTTAGTATTTAAAAAAAAAAGTGTCAAGGACACGTACGCACGCTGTGCGCATGCGCGTCAATACGTATATACAGGCCCATACTCTTTCCAAAGAGTTGGGCCAATCTCATGCAAAAGCTGGGCCAATTGCACAACTGTGCATACGCGTGCGCGCACTGCGCGCATACGCGTCGATATCCATATTTTCTATATGCGCGCGCCCGCGCACATGCCGCGTGCACACCGATTTGCCAAAATCATTTCCAGGCCAAGGACCCGAGACTTGTGCCAGTTCTGGGCTAGCTTTGAGCCTTTAGCCTAACTCACCTCGCGTGGACGCACATTGTACGCATCCGCGCCCATACCTCCACAACTCATCTACGCGTACGCGCACCTGGCGCGTATGCACCCTTTGGCAAATCTACGCATCGGCGCGCACGCGTACATGACGCGTCCGCGCCGGTAAAAAAAATGAGTTTTTTTTCTCATCTTCCATTTTCTTTTCTCCATTGCATTCGTATACTTCTCTCCTTTGCATTTTTATTTTATTTTTATAGCCTGTTTTTACTTTATTTTTTTCGAGTTTCCTATTTTAATAATGGTGTTTAATTCTCTTATTCAATTGGTGAGACTTTCTTGCATTATTTTGGTGCCTCTTGACTTGTTTGATATTGTTGGGTGATGAAACTTTTAAATCAATGCTTAATCTTTTATGACTCTTGTGTCATTGTGCATTTATATGACCTAATATTGTTTTTCATGACCCACTTCTTCTTATTTGAACTTGATGTGCCATATGCTCTTCATGCTTCGATTTTACTCTTGCATCAAGTATTAGTTAATATGCCATTAGCTTATATTGTTTTCTCACTTACATGCGTAGCTAACGTATAGTGAGAACCTTACTCTTATTTGGCATTAGCCCCGGCCTACGTTCTACTTGTTTTGATATCTTTGTTGTAGGCCTAATTGTCGTTCTTCTTTCCTCCCCTTTTAGGTTGGCCACTAAGAAGGGAGAAATGAATAGCTTTAAATGGGGCAACAAACAAGTCATCCGCACAATCTTTTGACGGAACTCATCAATTGTAGCAACCCGTCCACATTGCTCTACTTTGCATGCACTGAGGACGGTGCAATCTTCAAGTGTAGGGAGGTCGTCTGACCGATCTCCGTGGGTAACAATTTTCTTGTCCAACACCAATTCTTAGTTTTCTTTGTTAGATTAGTTATTGCATTGCATGATAGGTTGCATGTTAGTTAGAATTTGTACATATTTTTACCATTTCTTTCCTATTAGGACTACTTGGTTAGGTTGATGATTTCTTTTCCAAGAAAATTGTTTTAGGGCAACCTACCAATCTTGAAATTTTTTGTTGAACTTGCTTGAAAGAATATATCTTGGAACATGGTTTTTGAGCTAAGAACACAAGCAAGTGAGATTTGAGCCTAATGGCGTGGTTACATCTTATAACCACTTATTTTTCCTCTTGTGTGCATTGTTCTCTTTCTATAATTGTGATCTTTGATTTGTTTGATTCTTTATGTCCATTATTTTATGTATTAATGCATTTATATGATTGAGGCCATCAATTCAATTAGCTCACTTACCCAAATAGCCTACCTTTTATCCTCCATTGTTAGCCAATTTGAGCCTACGCTTAACCCAATTGTTCTTTATTTTAGCACATTACAAGCCTAAAGCGGAAAACAATAAATGTCCTTTATTTGGATCTTTGATTAGCTTAGGCTAGTGAGAGTGTTCATTATTCAAGTTTGGGGAGGCTTGGGACCATTGGTTATGATAAAACGGTATTTTTGTTTTGTATTTCTATATTTGGGAATTGGGTATATACTCATGTATTGATTAAATGTATAGACCTTATGCATTGATGTTCTTGTATATAATTTGAAAGAAAAAAAATGAGAAAAACAAAAGAAAAAGAAAAAAAAATTATATAAATGTGAAAAAAAATGAAAAAAATAGAAAAAGAAAGAAAAAGAAGAAAAAAAATAATAAAAAGGGGACAAAATGCCCCAAAGTGAAATCCAATAAGAGTCAATGCATAAGTATTGTGAAATAAAAAGGAATACATGAGTGTGTGAAAAAGTGAAAAAAAATGGGTAGTTAGGTTAGCTTTGAAATTGTATAGGATGACATAGGCTAGGTGGGAAGTTTAAGCTTATCAAGGATTCAAATTTCAAGCTCACATGACCAAATATGCATCCTTACCTTGACCCTAGCCCTATTACAACCTAAAGAAAAGACCTCATGATACTTGTATGCATGCATGAAACAAATTTTGATTTTTAGATGAGAAACAAATCTTGGAAAGCATGATTAGGAGAGAATTGAGAGAATCGTCCTTATACACTTGAGCGACTAGAGTGCAAACACTTTCGGAGAGGGTTTGATGCCCAATTCCTTGATTCCCAGCTTTCATGGGCTTTCTTCTTGCAAGTCTACTTGAACTTCATTTTGATATTTAAATTGGTAGGATTCACGAGTCGTCATGGGACCGTAGCCCTACTTGTGCATGTATATCTTGGAGATTGATTTATTTTTAACCAAGTAGGTAGAATCATTTTGCATTTAGTTGTATTCATATAGATAGATGCATTTAGGTTATTTGCTTTGAATAAATATTGATACCCTTTGCTCTCTCTTGGTTTAAGCATGAGGACATGCTTGGTTTAAGTGTGGGGTGGTTGATAAACCCCATTTGGAAGGTTTATCTTGTATTGAATTTAGAGGATTTTATAACCTTTTAACCCACATTTATCCAATGAAATAGCATGGTTTTATAACTTCTCCTTTAATTGTGCTTAAGTGTGAAAACATGCTTTTTGGTCTAAAATTAGCTAAATTCATTTCACCTTGATTCCATTAGATGCCTTGATATGTTTGTTAAGTGATTTTAGATTTAGGAGGCAAAGATTGGATCAAGGGAATGAAGAAAAAGCATGTATAAATGGAGAACTCATGAAGAAATGAAGGAATCGCAAAAGCTGTCAAGCCGACCTCTTCACACTTAAACGACCATAACTTGAGCTACAGAGGTCCAAATGATGCGGTTCCTATTGCGTTAGAAAGCTAACTTCTGGGGCTTCAAAATGATATAATATTTGCCATTGTTGCTATAGGTATGGTGATGCGTACATGCACTGTACGCGCACGCGTCGTTGCTGCCATATGACCCACTTAAAGCAATATGTGGCCAGCGAATTCTAAAGCCTTGTGGGCCCAATCCAACTCATTTCTGATTCTATTTAAGCCAAGGATTGAAGAGGAATTAACATACTTTCACACATTAGTTTAGATTAGTTAAATTTTTGGAGGGAAAGTTAGTTTTAGAGAGAGAAGCTCCTACTTCTCTCAGGATTAGGAATTAGGATTAGGATTAGTTCTTAGATCTAGGTTTCAATTCATGCCTTCTTCTACTTTTGATTCTCAATTCTTGTTGTTATATTCATCTTCTTCTATTCTTTTGTTGTAATTTCTTCTATGTTGTTTCTATGCTTTATTGTAGATCTACTTTTGTTCCTTCTCTTTTCTTTCAATTCAAGTTGAGGTAATTCATAATAATTGTGCTTCTTTTAGTTGTTGTTAATTCTTTGCAATTAGTTGTTGCTAAATTTTACTCTTGTTGTTGATTTACTATGCTTTATTCTTTTGCCTTCCAAGTGTTTGTCAAAATGCTTGAGAAGATGTTAGAGTAGGTTTTAGTGCTCTTGGCTTGGAAAGGTAACTTAGGAACTCTTGAGTTACTAATGTCCAAGTGATTGACGATTGGGAGCCATTAACTCTATATCTCACTAATTGAATTGGTGGAGAACTAGGACTTATGAACTTGGATTGACATAGCTCATTTGACTTTCCTTTATTAGTTAGAGGATGACTTAATGGGGTTGATCCTTGCCAATTCTCATGTTGTGGTTAGTGATAGGGATAGAGATCCTTGACCACCAAACCTTGCCAAAGCCTTTTTGTTATTTGAATTTCATTTCCATTTACTTTTCATGTTTCCTATCTCAAAAACCCCAAAACATACTTCATAACCAATAACAAGGACACTTCATTGCAATTCCTAGGGAGAACGACCCGAGGTTTAATACTTCGGTTTATAGATTTTGTATGAAAGGACTATTGTTGGTTTAGAAACTATACTTGCAACGAGATTTCAATTGTGAATTCTAAACCACACAAAAGTCCTCTCATCAATCTCACTAATTGATTTGGTGTAGAACTAGGACTTATGGACTTGGATTGACATAGCTCATTTGACTTTCCTTTATTAGTTAGAGGATGACTTAATGGGATTGATCCTTGCCAATTCTCATGTTGTGGTTAGTGATTAGGATAGAGATCCTTGACCACCAAACCTTGCCAAGGCCTTTTTGTTATTTGAATTTCATTTCCATTTACTTTTCACGTTTCTTATCCAAAAACCCCAAAATACCTCATAACCAATAACGAGACACTTCATTGTAATTCCTAGGGAGAACGACCCGAGGTTTAAATACTTCGGTTTATAGATTTTAGGGGTTGTTACTTGTGACAAACAAATTTTTGTATGAAAGGACTATTGTTGGTTTAGAGACTATATTGCAACGAGCTTTCATTTGTGAATTCTAAACCACACAAAAGTCTAATCATCAAAATGGCGCCGTTGCTGGGGAGTTGCAATGGTGTTATGTTATTGGTTATTGTATATATGTGAATATTGTGAATAGCTTGATTTTTGGATTTCTTGTTAGTTTTTGCTAGCTTTAAGACTTTGTTTCTTTATTTCTTATTAGCTTTTGTTTCTTATTTTCTCTTTTTATTATGAATTCTCACATTTGCTATGAGTTTGATTCTAATTATGTTGTAGGAAATGAGGACTATAATGAGAATGTGTATCAAGGATGGGATAATCAAAGGTGGGAGGAGCCATATGCATATGATCAATCTTCATGGCAACAACCTCCACCAATGCACTATGAAGAAGAGCCATTCTATGATGCATACCAATCCAATGGCTATGGTGAATCTCCTTGTGACTTTCAAGAACCACCACCATATGCCTATAAGCCATCTCTTCAACATAACCCTCAACCATACTCACAAGCCCCTTCTTACCAACCACCTTCATATGACCCTAATCTATATCCACCATTTCAACAACCATATGAGCCATATGAGCCACCATCATTCCAACATCAACATTTTCAAGAGCCACCCCCTCCATATTATTACCAAGATGAACCACCTCCAATGTATGAAAATTTTCAACCACAAAATGAATACTACTTTCTACCACAACCTCCCATGGAAGAATACTCATGTGCATCCATCCAAGAGCCATATAATCCTACTCATGATATCCAAGAGGAACAAGAATCAAGGGATCGTCTCAAGGAATCATTGGATCAATTTCAAGCAACCATGGAGTGTGTTGTGCAACAAGTGGAAAGAAGGGAAAATATTGAACCACCACAACTCTACCAAGAAGAACCACTTCCTACCATGAATCCTTCCCCCAAATTGATGAACCCTTCTAACCACCCCAACCTCCAATGGATGACATCCTTGATGTTCTTATTCAAGGACAAGAGGAGATGAAAAGGGATGTAGAACAATTCACGGCCGCCTTGGATGAGGTGGTAAGCCGGTTAGCATCCCAATGCTTGAATACTCAAGGAACTCCCATGACTACATGTGGAGAATCAAATGAAGAGCATAACATGAAGGAGAGATTGGTGGAGAATGAGGGGTGTTACTTTATTTTGGAACAATTGGAGAAAGCTATAATTATTGAAGAAGAGGAAGAATTAGTTGAAGACTTAGGAGATGCAGAATCTCCATGGGAATATAGAGTTGAAGAAAACCCCTCCAAGATAATTGAATTTGATGCTAAGGAAGAAAGTGCACACCTTTCAAGGAATATTCCATATGAAGAATTGGATGCGATAAAGCAAGAATTGAGTTCCCTTGGTGAGGAAGATCAAGCACCAAGTCTTAGTGGTGAAGAATCCTTTGAGCATGAAGAACCTTCTCCCATTGAATTTGAAAGCGTTGTGGAGGTAAATCTCTCTCATCCTCCCATTTATGATTTGAGTAAGGGAAAAGGCTTAGGTAGTATTGTTGAAGAATGGATTACATTTGAGAAATCTTGTAAAGAGGTGGAAGTCATTAGAAAAAGGAGGAGGGGAATTGAATACGCTTTGTCAAGACCCTTGGAATCACTTTTGCCTAGGTTGCCATCTACACCTTCATTTGAGTGGGTGAAACTCATTTCTATTAGCTTTATTATCCCACTTGAATATGGTTTGCTTGAAATGGATGGCCAACTTAGGATGCTTTGTGGGATGAAGCGTAAAAGAAAGATGTTTCGTGGTTGGCGTTACAAGTCAAGGCTCATTATGGTTGATGCATCAAACATGAGATATAAAGGTTGGAGTAGTGCTCACCTAGATGGGTCTAGAAGGATTGTTGGTCACTTTATAGAGAATTCACCTTGTTCACCACCCGGTTGGACTCATAATGATGATCAACTTCAAGACGGGTGTGAAAATAAAGTGTGGGATCCCAGATCACAAAAAGAGGATCAACTTTGGGAGCCCCAAGCTTGTGAAGAACTCCATCAACACTTGGTGCAACAAATAAGAAATCTTGGGGCACAATGGAGAACCAAGCATTGGTGGGAGTTCAAAGATAGCTTCAAGCACAAGCCACCTTGAGAGGAGCTCCCCATAAGTCCAACTTAAGGACAATAAACAAAGGTGCTAGGTGGGAGACTGATGAGCGGATAATTTATACGCTTTTTGGCATTGTTTTTAGTATATTTTTAGTAGAATCTAGTTACTTTTAGGGATGTTTTTAATAGATTTTATGTTAAATTCACATATCTGGACTTTATTATGAGTTTGTGTGTTTTTCTGTGATTTTAGGTATTTTCTGGCTGAAATTGAGGGACTTGAGCAGAAATCAGATTCAGAGGTTGAAAAAGGACTGCTGATGCTGTTGGATTCTGACCTCCCTGCACTCAAAGTGGATTTTCTGGAGCTACAGAACTCGACATGGCGCGCTTCCAATTGCGTTGGAAAGTAGACATCCAGGGCTTTCCAGCAATATATAATAGTCCATACTTTGGCCAAGAATTGACGACGTAAACTGGCGTTCAACGCCAGCTTTCTACCCAAATCTGGCGTCCAGCGCCAGAAAAGGATCCAAAACCAGAGTTGAACGCCCAAACTGGCACAAAAACTGGCGTTCAACTCCACAAATGGCCTCTGCACGTGCAACACTTAAGCTCAGCCCAAACACACACCAAGTGGGCCCTGGAAGTGGATTTATACATCAAATACTTACTCATGTAAACCCTAGTAGCTAGTTTATTATAAACAGGACCTCTTACTATTGTATTAGGCATCCTGGATTGTATTTTGATCCTGTGATCTCGTTTAGGGGGCTGGCCATCTCGGCCATGCCTGGACCTTTCACTTATGTATTTTCAACGGTAGAGTTTCTACACTCCATAGATTAAGGTGTGGAGCTCTGCTGTTGCTCAAAGATTAATACAAAGTACTACTGTTTTCTATTCAATCTTCTTATTTCGCTTCTAAGATATCCATTCGCACCCAAGAACGTGATGAAGGTGATGATTATGTGTGACGCTCATCATCCTTCTCCCTTATGAACGCGTGCCTGACAAACACTTCTGTTCTACATGAAATAAGCTAGAATGAGTATCTCTTAGATCTCCTAACCAGAATCTTCGTGGCGTAAGCTAGAATGATGGTGGCATTCAAGAGAATCCGGAAAGTCTAAACCTTGTCTGTGGTATTCCGAGTAGGATTCAATGATTGAATGACTGTGACGAGCTTCAAACTCGCGAGTGCTGGGCGTTAGTGCCAGACGCAAAAGGAGGGTGAATCCTATTCCAGCATGATCGGGAACCGACAGATGAATAGCCGTGCCGTGACAGGGTGCGTGAGCATATTATTCACTGAGAGGAGGGGATGTAGCCACTAACAACGGTGATGCCCTTGCATAAAGCCAGCCATGGAAAGGAGTAAGACTGATTGGATGAAGATAGCAGGAAAGCAGATATTCAGAGGAACGAATGCATCTCCATACGCTTATCTGAAATTCTCACCAATGATTTACATAAGTACCTCTATCCCTATTCTATTATTTATAATTCGAAAACCACCTAACTGTTTTATATCCGCCTAACTGAGATTTACAAGGTGACCATAGCTTGCTTCATACCAACAATCTCCGTGGGATTCGACCCTTACTCACGTA
The DNA here is from genome assembly GCF_059453495.1 of Arachis ipaensis. Taxonomy (NCBI): domain Eukaryota; kingdom Viridiplantae; phylum Streptophyta; class Magnoliopsida; order Fabales; family Fabaceae; genus Arachis; species Arachis ipaensis. The sequence goes on from NC_142435.1 coordinate 91,181,723, forward strand.
AGGTATTACTTGGACGACCCAGTGCACTTGCTGGTTAGTTGTATCGAAGTTGTGACAGACTGTAAAACTAGATCAGAGTATCTGGCCTAAGAAGCCATTACCAGAGATCACAATTTCGTGCACCAAGTTTTTGGCGCCGTTGCCGGGGATTGTTCGAGTTTGGACAACTGACGGTTCATCTTGTTGCTCAGATTAGGTAATTTTCTTTTTGTTTTGTTTTCAAAAATTTTTCAAAAATCTTTCAAAAATTCTTCTTTGTTTTCAAAAAAAAAAAGTTTTCAAAAATAAATTATTCTATGGCTTCAAAATTTTTAAGAATGAATTCTAGTGTTTCATGAAATATGTTGATTCATATCTGGCTGTAAAGCCATACCCAAACTACTTTGGGATTGGTATTCAACTAATCACTCCAGCCCATGTAATTATATGCTAAAGCTTGGCTGGCTGTTAAGCCATGCCAGACCCTTTGATTGGAGCTTTAAGACTAACATGGCAAGATTCCTGGAATTCATATTAAAAATTTTGGAATCCTTATTTTTCCTTTTTCTAAATAATTTTTCGAAAAATATAAAATAAAAATCCAAAAAAAAAAAATTAGAAAATCATAAAAATCAAAAATATTTTTGTGTTTCTTGTTTGAGTCTTGAGTCATATCATAAGTTTGGTGTCACTTGCATATGCATCTTGCATTTTTCGAAAATATCATGCATTCATAGTGTTCTTCATGATCTTCAAGTTGCTCTTGGTAAGTCTTCTTGTTTGATCTTGATGATTTCATGTTTTGTGTCTTTTCTTGTTTTTCATATGCATTCTTGAATCCTTAGTGCGTAAGCATTAAAGAATTCTAAGTTTGGTGTCTTGCATGTTTTCTTTGCATTAAAAATTTTTTTTCAAAATTGTGTCTATGATGTTCATCTTGACATTCAAAGTGTTCTTGGTGTTCATCTTGACATTCATGGCATTCTTGCATACATTCATGTTTTGATCTAAAAATTTCATGCATTGCATAATTTTCATGTTTTCATAAAAATTCAAAAAATCAAAAAAATATCTTTCCCTTTTTCTCTCATCAAATTCGAAAATTGAGTTGACTTTTTCAAAAATTTTTAAAAATCAAAGTTGTTTCTTATGAGTCCAATCAAATTTTCAATTTGAAAATCTTATCTTTTTCAAAAATCAAATCTTTTTCAAATTTCTTAGTTGTTTTCGAAAATTCCAAAAATCTTTTTCAAAAATCTTTTTCTTATTTTTATATAAAATTTTCGAAAATAACTAATCAATTAATGTTTTGATTCAAAAATTTGAAGTTTGTTACTTGCTTGTTAAGAAAGATTCAAACTTTAAGTTCTAGAATCATATCTTGTGATTTCTTGTGAATCAAGTCATTAATTGTGATTTTAAAAATCAAATCTTTTTCAAAAACTAATTTCTATCATATCTTTTCAAAAATATCTTCTCATCTTATCTTTTTCAAAAAATTGATTTCAAAATATCTTTTCTAACTTCCTAACTTCTTATCTTTTCAAAATTTGTTTCAACTAACTAACTAACTTTTTGTTTGTTTCTTAACCTTTTCAAAACTACCTAACTAACTCTCTCTCTCTAATTTTCGAAAATATCTTCCCTCTTTTTCAAAAATTTCGTTTTTTATTAACTAATTATTTTTATTTTTGATTTAAAAAAAAAATTCGAAAAAAATACTAACCTTTTTCAAAAACTATTTTCGAAAATCACTAACTCATTTTCAAAAATTGTTTTCGAAAATTCACTTCCCCCTCTCATCTTCTTCTATTTGTTTATTGATATACTAACATCTTTCCTTCAACTCACCAAAAATCCGAACCCCCTCTCTCTCTGAGTTCAGATTTTCTTTTCTTCTCTTCTTCTACTCACACAGGGATCTCTATACTGTGGTATAAAGGATCTCTATTATTATTATTATTATTCTGTGCCTTCTTCTTTGTCATATGAGCAGGAGCAAGGATAAGAACATTCTTGTGGAAGCAGATCCAGAACCTGAAAGAACTCTGAAGAGAAAATTAAGAGAAGCTAAAATACAACAATCCAGAGATAACCTTTCAGAAATTTTCGAACAGGCAGAGGAGATGGCAGCCGAAAATAATAATAATGTAAGGAAGATGCTTGGTGACTTTACTGCACCTAATTCCAATTTACATGGAAGAAGCATCTCCATTCCTGCCATTAGAGCAAACAACTTTGAGCTGAAACCTCAATTAGTTTCTCTGATGCAGCAGAACTGCAAGTTTCATGGACTTCCATCTGAAGATCCTTTTCAGTTCTTAACTGAATTCTTGCAGATATGTGATACTGTTAAGACTAATGGAGTAGATCCTGAAGTCTACAGGCTCATGCTTTTCCCTTTTGCTGTAAGAGACAGAGCTAGATTATGGTTGGAGTCTCAACCCAAAGACAGCCTGAACTCTTGGGATAAGCTGGTCACGACTTTCTTAGCCAAGTACTTTCCTCCTCAAAAGCTGAGCAAGCTTAGAGCTGATGTTCAAACCTTCAGACAGAAAGAAGGTGAATCCCTCTATGAAGCTTGGGAAAGATACAAACAGTTGACCAAAAAGTGTCCTTCTGACATGCTTTCAGAATGGACCATCCTGGATATATTCTATGATGGTTTATCTGAGCTATCAAAAATGTCACTGGACACTTCTGCAGGTGGATCCATTCACCGAAAGAAAACGCCTGCAGAAGCTCAAGAACTCATTGACATGGTTGCTAATAACTAGTTCATGTACACTTCTGAAAGGAATCCTGTGAGTAATAGGACGCCTATGAAGAAGAGAGTTCTTGAAGTTGATACTCTGAATGCCATATTGGCTTAGAACAAAATATTCACTTAGCAAGTCAATATGATTTCTCAGAGTCTGCATGGAATGCAAGCTGCATCCAACAGTACTCAAGAGGCATCTTCTGAAGAAGAAGCCTATGATCCTGAGAACCCTGCAATAGCAGAGGTAAATTACTTAGGTGAACCTTATGGAAACACCTATAACTCAACATGGAGAAATCATCCAAATTTCTCATGGAAGGATCAAAAGCCCCAACAAGGCTTTAATAATGGTGGAAGAAACAGGTTTAGCAATAGCAAGCCTTTTCCATCATCAACTCAGCAACAGACAGAGAACTCTGAACAAAATGCTTCTAATTTAGCAAATCTAGTCTTTGATCTATCTAAGGCCACTGTAAGTTTCATGAATGAAACAAGGTCTTCCATTAGAAATCTGGAAGCACAAGTGGGCCAGCTGAGTAAAAGGATCACTGAAATCCCTCCTAGTACTCTCCCAAGCAATACAGAAGAGAACCCAAAAGGAGAGTGCAAGGCCATTGACATAAGCGCCATGGCCGAACCTATGAGGAGAGGAGAGGACGTGAATCCCAAGGAGGAAGACCTCCTGGGACGTCCAGTGGTCAATAAGGAGCTTCCCTCTGAGGAACCAAGGGACTCTGAGGCTCATCTAGAGACCATAGAGATCCCATTGAACCTCCTTATGCCCTTCATGAGCTCTGATGAGTATTCCTCTTCTGAAGAGAATGAGGATGTTACTGAAGAGCAAACTGCCAAGTTTCTTGGTGCAATCATGAAGCTGAATGCCAAATTATTTGGCATTGATACTTGGGAAGTTGAACCTCCCTTGTTCATCAATGAACTAAGTGATCTGGATCAACTGACATTGCCTCAGAAGAGACAGGATCCTGGAAAGTTCATAATACCCTGTACCATAGGCACCATGATCTTTAAGGCTCTATGTGACCTTGGTTCAGGAATAAACCTCATGCCCCTCTCTGCAATAGAGAAACTGGGAATCTATGGGGTGCAAGCTGCTAAAATCTCATTAGAGATGGCAGACAGCTCTAGAAAACAGGCTTATGGACAAGTAGAGGACGTATTAGTAAAGGTTGAAGGCCTTTACATCCCTGCTGATTTCATAATCCTGGATACTGGAAAGGAAGAGGATGAATCCATCATCCTAGGAAGACCTTTCCTGGCCACAGCAAGAGCTGTGATTGATGTTGACAGAGGTGAAATAGTCCTTCAATGGAATGAGGACTCCCTTGTGTTTAGAACTCAAGGATCTCCCTCTGCAACCATGGAGAGGAAGCAGAAAAAGCTTCTCTCAAGGCAGAGTCAACCAGAGCCCCCACAGTCAAACTCTAAGTTTGGTGTTGGGAGGCCACAACCAAACTCTAAGTTTGGTGTTGGAGAGTCTCAACAAAGCTCTGCACATCTGTGAGGCTCCATGAGAGCCCACTGTCAAGCTATTGACATTAAAGAAGCGCTTGTTGGGAGGCAACCCAATGTTTATCTAATTCTTATTTTTATTGTTTTTCATGTTTTCTTAGGTTCATGATCATGTGGAGTCACAAAATAAATATAAAAATTGAAAACGGAATCAAAAACAGCAGAAGAAAAATCACACCCTGGAGGAGCATCTGTCTGGCGTTCAAACGCCAGAACAGAGCATAGTTCTGGCGCTGAACGCCCAGAATGGGAGCATCCTGGCGCTGAACGCCCAGAACAAGCATGGTTCTGGCGTTCAACGCCAGAAATGGCAGCAAAGGGGCGTTGAACGCCCAAAATGGGCACCAACCTGGCGCTGAACGCCCAGAGTTGTGTGCAAGGGCATTTTACATGCCTAAATTGGTGCAGGGATGTAAATGCCTTGACACCTCAAGATCTGTGGACCCCACAGTATCCCCACCTACCTCATCATCTCTCTTCCCATTCATGATCATCCCTTCTACTTTCCATTTACCACTCACATCCATACACCCACTACCTTCAAAATTCAACATCTCTCTCCCACCCAATCCCACCCATATGGCCGAATACACATTCCCATCCATCTCCTCCATATCTTCTTCTTATTCTTCTATTCTTTCTTCTTTTGCTCGAGGGCGAGCAACATTCTAAGTTTGGTGTGATAAAAGCATAGTTTTTTGTTTTTTTCCATAACCATTGATGGCACCTAAGGCCAGAGAAACCTCTAGAAAGAGGAAAGGGAAGACAAAAGCTTCCATCAAGGGTCTATAGCTCAGTGGTAGAACATTTGACTGCAAATCAAGAGATCCCTGAGATACCTCAGGGGATACATTTTCTTCCACACAATTATTGGAAGCAACTAAGGGTGGAACATCAAGAGCACTCCATCATCCTTCATGAAATCAGAGAAGATCTAAAAGCAATGAAGGAGGAGCAGCAAAGACAAGGAAGAGACATAGAAGAGCTCAAGGACATCACTAAGGTGGATTCATTCCTTGTTCTTATTTCTTCTGTTTTTCGTTTTCTATGTTATGTGCTTATCTATGTTTGTGTCTTCATTACATGATCATTAGTAGTAATAACTATGTCTTAAAGCTATGAATGACCTATGAATCCATCACCTCTCTTAAATGAAAAATGTTTTAATTCAAAAGAACAAGAAGTACATGAGTTTCGAATTTATCCTTGAACTTAGTTTAATTATATTGATGTGGTGACAATGCTTCTTGTTTTCTGAATGTATGCTTGAACAGTGCATATGTCTTTTGAAGTTGTTGTTTAAGAATGTTAAATATGTTGGCTCTTGAAAGAATGATGACTAGGAGACATGTTATTTGATAATCTGAAAAATCATAAAAATGATTCTTGAAGCAAGAAAAAGCAGCAAAAAACAAAGCTTGCAGAAAAAAAAAAGAAGAAAAAAAAATTAGGAAAAAAAAATAGAAAGAAAAAGAAAAAGCAAGCAGAAAAAGCCAAAAGCTCTTAAAACCAAGAGGCAAGAGCAAAAAGCCAATAACCCTTAAAACCAAAAGGCAAGGGCAAATAAAAAGGATCCCAAGGCTTTGAGCATCAGTGGATAGGAGGACCTAAAGGAATAAAATCCTAGTCTAAGCGGCTAAACCAACCTGTCCCTAACCATGTGCTTGTGGCGTGTAGGTGTCAAGTGAAAACTTGAGACTGAGCGGTTAAAGTCAAGGTCCAAAGCAAAAAAAGAGTGTGCTTAAGAACCCTGGACACCTCTAATTGGGGACTTTAGCAAAGCTGAGTCACAATCTGAAAAGGTTCACCCAATTATGTGTCTGTGGCATTTATGTATCCGGTGGTAATACTGGAAAACAAAGTGCTTAGGGCCACGGCCAAGACTCATAAAGAAGCTGTGTTCAAAAATCATCATACTGAACTAGGAGAGTCAATAACACTATTCGAAATCTGAAGTTCCTATAGATGCCAATCATTCTAAACTTCAATGGATAAAGTGAGATGCCAAAACTATTCAAGAGGCAAAAAGCTATAAGTCCCGCTCATATGATTGCAGCTATGTTTCATTGATAGTTTGGAATTTATAGTATA